>NC_082605.1:20148760-20233760 GCF_030936135.1 Gavia stellata
CATTCCCAACCCTCTATTGCAAACTGGATCTGTAGTGAGAGACCCAAAGTGACCACCGTAGCGTGGCACTGTGAGAAGGCAGCGGGACTGAGGACATTGGGTTGCCAGCTTTGTATTCTGCATAGCTGCTCGGTCTCTGCAGAGTCAAACCCCCAGTCTTGGTTCAGAGATCTTGCAAAAGTGCATTGTGGAACCATGTCATTTCTCACTGCACATTCTGCTTACAAAGGTGGATATTTTTACTATCCACTTACTTCTAAAGTGTTTGAAGGTAAAGATGTTTAATTATGCCAGTAGTCAAACTTAAGTCTGTGTCATCTGTGTTTGGCTGTAATATTTAGAAGCTCATGGGTGCAATCAAATATGAATGCCAGGAAGACTAAGAATAATATAACTTTTTAGAAAATCTCTCAGCAGTTAGTTGAAGGGCCCAGATGCAGACAGTTTCCCAGTTTAAAAAGAACCACAATTGTTGTTTAAACCTTGTGTCTCACTTGCACTTTATTTTATACATGAGGCCTGTATATAATCGAAGGACAGGTGCAAAATGATAGATAACTTGCTACAACGCAAAAGCAAGTAGTTCTTTTGGTTCTTCTGGTCATTTTTTTCCTCTACTTTTAGTTCTTCTGGTCATTTTTTCCTGTATTAAGTCTTGCGGCAGTTAATTTCAATATTCATGTTAAGGTTCAACCAGAGAGAGATAATTTTGAATCCTAGCCCTGTTTAATCCAGTACTTAGTCTAGTGAAGTTTCTCGGGCTAAACGTTAGGATGAAATCAGAATTAAGTGCAAATATTCATATAAATTTCTCTGCTGTGCATGGGATGAGGAAATAAAGGGGCTTGAAAAGCAAGCTACTTTCAAAGACGATAATTCCATATGATAAGTTTTGTACTAATGTCATATACAGCCAGTTAGAAAATACTTCAAAACTGGAGGCACCAAATTTCATACTATTTCATGTCAAAGATGCATGGCTGAAAAATTCCTATTAAAAACATGAAAACATGCCAAATGCGGAAAAGTGAACAACTGAGCAAAAAGGAGACAAAGTGTTACTAATGTCTGCCAAATGATGTTATTCACAAGTACCGTCAATCACACATGAGCAACCTCCATCGCTGCTCCCCCAGAACACGAAAACCCAGATCACCCCTAACTTCTGGTAGCGTAGTTGTCCTGTTTGTGGTTAAGGCTCTCCTCTATTGTTCAGAGATTTCCTCTAGTGCTGTGCATCTATTTTAACCCTAGCAAGTCATGTTGAAGCTGACAGTAAAAGGGAAGAAAAACCTATTCAATTAAAACATCGTTACCGCTATTTAGAATGCAGATGAGCCCCTCAGCAATGAGGAAATTAGTATTTTATGGTGAAGCATTTATATAGTTTATTCTATATTTGAACCATAATAAATTACATCCATTTTTTACAAGAATTATAACTGACATTCTGTCAGAGCTGTACATGTACAGCCTTAGAAATATACATAATACTTTGAAAGCTGTCACATTCAGTACAGTGGTAAACATCACCCTGGGTTACCAAACTGTTATCTTTAGGTTTACTTCTGCAGATAAACCATGGGATCTTCACACATTTCAACCAGAGAAAAATCAATTCTCCCTCAAACAGTTGCACAGTAGTTTACCACCCGTGCTTAAATGCACAGCCTCATACTAGCTTGAATTCCAGTTTGGGTCTGTTTGAAAATATCCTTGGTCATGGCTTTTGTAGTTAGGTTTGGGAAAACACCAGAGTGACTCAATGTCCTCCCTCATGTTGGCATTCTTCTATCCTAAAGTGCCACTATGGTTCTAAATGAATAATTTTGCTGAAGAATATTTAGATGTATGTAGTACATTACAATGCTATTTCTACAGTGTCACTTTTGTAGACTGTTCCTTATGAAATACTTATACTGTGTATAAAGTTGTTTTCTTTTCATAAATTTCTTGAATTGTTTTAAAAATATTATTGGAGAATGATAGCTTTGTTATGGGATTTTCTAGGAGGGTTCAGATTCTACAGGAATACCATTACTCTTGATTATGTTCTTTAGGATGCCGGAATAAAGCTACCTCAAAAGTTACCTAATAACTGAAATTATATTTATTTTACTCCCTTGTATACATTCTTTTCTATTTCAAAGTAGAAACCAAAAGCAAAAAGAAAAAGGGTTTCCAACTGGAAATCTAAAATAACTGATGTGGTTAAATCGTGTCACCTCTGCCTCCAGAAGAATTTGGCCAGGATCCTACAATGAGTTATCTGCCTGCAGACATCTGCCCCAAAACAAACCCAAGGGCTTCAGTGGGACTCAGACTACTGCAGGGGTTCTGCAAGACTCCGTCGTGCTGGAGAGCACGCGTAGCTAAATGAAGCTAGCATTGGGGGAAAAAATGCTTTAACAGCTATTTCAATTCAGGAAGGATGTGAACCCAGGTTTTGTGTCCTGAGGAGACCCTGGAGCTTGGGGACTGGTGGCATGGTGTCCTGTTTCTGCCCATCAGGTAGCACAAGTGGGGGCAGGTGCTGAGCCTGACAGCTCCATCCAAATGAGGTTTCTGGGTCTGGACAGAGCCAAGCTTGAGGCCCCAGGGAGCCAGAAGGTCAAAAAATGAGGCACAGCAAGCATATGAGCTAGCATCTGAACTCAGCAGCAATGGACCCAGGAACTTGAGTGAAACTCAGGTGCCTACACCCCATCTCAGCTGGCTCCATCTCCTTTTGGGACAGCCCCTAAGAGCCTGCCAGTACTATCAGGTAATGTCATTTTTGCTTCACTTCAGGTGGTAGAGGTCTACACTGGAAAACCATCCCCTTGGATGGAGTTGGATGCTTTTCCACCAAAGAGCATGAACGTGTCTTTCCATTCTTTGTAGCTCTATTTTTTTGAGGTCTAGTAGAGCTAAATGTTGTCAGGGGACCCGTTGTGATGGACTCCATCACACAGAGAGAAGAGGTGCCCAGCCCCAAGAGCACCCAGCACTGCACACAGCAACGCTTACGCTGTTGTTACAGTTAATTTCCTCCTCTCTCTGAACCATCTAAATTCAGCATGCATTATCCTTCTGTTATTTATGTAAATGTTTAGATTAGGCAATATTTTATTCTACAATGAATGACACCATAATCCTCCTTATTCTTTTCCTTTATCATAAATATTTAGTTTGTTTTTAGCTTGTGGGACTAAACACAACATCGTTTTCATTACTGTGAAATCTTCCCCTTTTCTTCTCCTGCAAGCATCCCTGGTCCCCTGGCAGTACTCTGCCTCCCAGAACATGCTAATATTGCTTGCATTACTGCAGGATTACCACAGTGAAGTATACACTTGGTATTATAATTCATAATGTTGCTTTAAAAGATTAACCACTCCCACGGCTGTGTCTGGTAATTACAGAGCAGACTTTTTTTTTAACAAAGAACAGAGTGCACAAAATGACTGGCAAGGAGGTAGGTGTTTGGGGTGTGCTTTGTTTTTCAACCTCAGAGAAAACCAGATGCAAAATTGATAAAGGAGAACGAGAGTGGGCTTTAAGATGAGATAGTTCAGTATATTAGTAATTTAACAGATTTATATGAAGGAGAAGGCACCGTCAGCCCCTGGAATGTCACAGACTGATGCAATTGGCAATCGCCAGCTCAGATGACTTCTATGAACAAATCCAAAATAATTAATAGACCTTCTGGAGTTTTCCAGGCAAGTGAGTGTGCTGGTGAAAGAGCAATAGTTAGTTTAGCCTGTCAAGGTTCATTCTTTTTCAAAACTCCAGTCCTCCCTTGATGCCCTCTAATGGTTTTTTGAAACACCAAAATGTTTTTGCATGAACAACATTACCCATTGTGCTTTAGTTAAATGCATTTTGATGTCAGACACACTCCTGGTTTGAAAATGCCTGCTACCTACCCCTTCCTGAGGGGATCTCCAGGGAGGGTAGCCAGATTGACTTTAATCGGCCAAAGACACAGAATAGGTTCTAACGCGATAAACCCATCGAGTGTGCAAAGTCACGTTAATATGTGGAAACTTGATCTGCTTTTATTAAGGGATCAGGAAATGGTTTAATTGCTGAGTGACAAGAGCATGTGTTTGTTTAATTGCTTGTTTGTGTTTATTGCAAAGCCTTGGGGAACATGGTAATTCGTCCCATTGTTATTTGAAAATGTGGGTCTGGCACCCAAACCAACTGCACATGACAGACACTAGTCTTGTACCAAGTGTTGTTTCATCAACATTTACCACACTCCCATTTAGCGAGGACAACAGCCCTTAGAGCAACAAAGTGGGATTCTCCTTCCACTCTCTCCTCGCTTGGCTTGGCCAGAGCGAGACACGCTGTGAGAAGGTTGGAAATTTTGTAGTTAAATGAGGAGTCACTCACTGTCTGTTAAATGAAAGTAACGTTTAAAGGCTGCTGCATGGTAGAGCAACACTTAAAGGATTGTTCTGTCTTTCACAGCTGGAGTTGTAATGGTTGCATGCTCCTACAGAAAACTCCTAAAAGATATCAGAGCCTGAGGCAAAGTCCGTTGAAGCTGTTGGTGTCTTTCCGTTCGTAGGACTGGCCTTTGATCAGGCACTAATGCATAGCGATAGCTTTTCTATACCTTCTCTGAATGGGGTTTTAGCGTAGAATTGTTCCCTGCTGTAGGATTGCAGCAGTCATGGGGACAGATCTGCTTTCTTGGCTGGAGCTGACCAGAAGTCTTGATGGTACAATGAGGCCCAGCACTCCGTGCTGGGGAGAAATATTAGGTTTACTGTGAATTTACATGAAAAGCCCTTGCCTAGCAATCATTCTAAATATAAAGCTTCCTGAAATACTACTATTTCTTTCCTCTATTTTCTTGCCTTACTTTGGAAGGCAAGTTTTCCATCGAGGAGCACCAGCTGGAAATGCTTTCCTTCCTGTTTTCTCTAAATTAGCCATTTTAAATACTTTCTCGATAGAGGAGGATAGAGGGTTGCTGATGATTAGAATTATAACTGGCTTTCCAGTTCAGTATCCAGCACCATCAAATGCATCTACTTCTGTAGATGGAGCCTAGGAATAGTCGTATCAATATACATTACAGGCTTGTCATAACTCACTCATTTCCTGTTTCAAACGGGAGGAAATATACTTGAACATATCTGTTGTATCTGTCAAGACTTCTCATTTGTCAAACTATTAGTGGTCCCTCTGTCAACATAAATAAATCTGTCCATAAATCTTGACAGGTATAATCATTTGTTGCATTTGAAAGGCAAGTCTCTAACATTAGACCCCTTTTGATTCCTAACATGATTATCTTTAAAGGAAGACATTTCAGATGCCTTCTGAATCTGGCCTCTGTCAAATGATTTCTCCGCTCTTGCTGAGTTATCTACTCTTACGAAGTAAGCAAAGGCATAGTTCCTGCTGTCAACTCTCTTGAAGACCACACGAATCATTGGCATTGCAGCAGCTCTGAGGCCCTATCCTGCAAGTGTTTATATTCCTGTTTGTCAGACAAGGCTCCCGATACACTTATTGTTTCTCATTCCTATTCTGAGCCATTCTTCTGGCACCAGTTGCCCTTTCTTTACTTTTGGGAAGCTATCAAAGAGCATTCTTTGAAGGTATTCCATCTGACGCTGCCGATCTTTTCAGCACTGTTGCCGTTGGCAAACAATCCGTACCCATACAAGAGAATTAAGCCTCCGAAATGGCCGTTTAAATATGGGCTAGCGCATAACTTAAGATTGAATTCCATAATACCAACACGCTCTTCGCAAGCTCCCCTGCTGCTCTGGGGCACACTGAGCCGCTCCAGCCTTACAAGGCTCTCCAGAGAGATATGAAGTGACCTTGTTTCTGTGCTCGATGGCCTTATGTTAGTAATTTTGCCTGCCTGATTAAGTTAACAGTTATCCAGCATTCACCAAGCTGGAATGTGAAGTGAGGGTCTTTGGCCAGAGTTCAGTGTCTCAGCAGACAGCTCTGGCATATGACCCAGAAATCGGTCAATGTGCAAGTGCCAGAAGGCAACCAGCAAGTCCACAGATAGCATGGCTTCATAGCATTCCCTGCCACACGGAAAACCTAAAGCACATGCTTTTGCAAATAAGAATGAGTCAGGAAGTTGCTAGGGCTGGGTTTGTGGGAACTGCACAGTAAAGAGTGGATCCCCAGGGAGCTCCTCCAGGAGCCAAGGTGCTTGGTACCCAAGCTCCTGCGGTGTCACAAGCATGCCCAACTTATACAGCCACGGGAAATTAGCTAGTGAATTCTGAAGCATCCCAAGTCTAATGTTTTCCCTTCAGTCTTCTGACAGCGAAGAAAGGAAAACTCTAGTGTTTTTCATAAAATGTATTTAAAGTTCTTCATTTTCCCTCTTTCAAATTCCACTCCTTCAAATCATCTGTGGTTTGCTGCAGCAAAGATTTTTAATTGACAGAATTTCAACTTGTGCTCTAAAGAGACTCATTACTTCACAGGTTCTTTAGCTTCATGGGGCCTTGACGCCAAGTGGGATATTTCCTGCTTTCTTCAGTGGATCCTTACCACTGAAATTCATTTTTTGATGAGCTGCAGAAGAAGCCTGTGTACCAAGAACAACTATTTCAGAGACAGACCCTTTTGCTCCTGCCCTTATGATGCTTTGTACAGGATGTCCAGATGCAGAGTGTCGAAATGCAGCTGCTAGATAAGGTTCCCATCTTAACCACAGCTCTCAATGCAGTCAGTTATTAAACAGCATTTTTTTTCCATATCAAGTCACAATTTAGGATAATATTTCACTAGAGCGGACAATATGCCAGAGCCATAGACGTCTAGTTTGCTATAGCCACAGGGTATGCTGGGAGTAAGGGAGGGGGTTCAGTCCTTCACTTTAACACAGGGAATCTTGAGAAGTATTTAGTTACATTTGTGTACCGAATCTCTTTTTTAATTAAAATACTTAGAAATATTTAGTCAAAGAGGACAGTTGTCTATAACCTTGTTGACAAAACGCATTAAGACTTTTGGTTTGTGAAACTTGTTGAAGCCAAGGAGATAAGCACCTTGTTTTTATGGGGCTGCATGACATGGGGCATGTGCATAAAAGCAGAATACAAGTTCATCTGGGTTCATACCAACACCTGCACGTGTTGATACATTGGAGGGTCTGTAGGACTCTGCAGCCCCCAGATGAGAGCTTCTGAGGGTCTGAATTATGGAGGTAGATGCCTAGATTAATCTACGCCCTGACCTTTTGCATCTGTGCCTATCAGTGCTCTCTGCGTAACCAGCATCCACTAGATCTCACCATTGCCATTTCTGGTTCTCTTTCCCCAGGCCAGGAAGGATGCTGGACTCTACAGCTTCCTTTTCTGTCGACTGGCAAGATGGTACTTTGTCAGGTAGCTGCTGTTGCCACCAACTGCAAAGCTCTCTGCATCTAGAGTATAATGACACCTTCTGAGCCGCTTCTTTTATGTGTTAACCTACTTGGAAACAGAGGCTCATGTGCAAATTCCCTCTGTATTTTGTGAAGACTGGAACATAAGCCAGATCTGAGCTGAATTTCCCCCTTCCAAGAGCCAGCTGAATCAAAATCCCCTGATGCAGACATCCCCAAATTTTATGGGTGCAAAAGATGTCTTGATCCAAATTTTGCAGTTTGCTCCCATCTCTGCTTAAAACATAAAATGTATGTTTTTAGGGAAAAGGGATATAAACATCTTGTTCATGTTTGAGCTGAGAATGTCTTTTTTCTGTAGGCTGTCAACACAACTTCAAATGCATGCAGCCTGTCCAATCTGACAGACAATTTGCATATTTGTGGAATGCTAACGCCAAGTTACTGTATACATTTATACATGAAAGCATTAGAAAGTTTGAAGGATTAAAGGTGGAAATGTATCCCCCTCGGCCTCGATTAAAGATCAAGACAGCACATCAATAGATGGCAGACAAATAACCGCTGCTTTGCCGTTTGGAATGGCTTAACCCAAAAATAATAAAATCCAAGCTATTACCTAGGACATAAATAGCTGAGGGCTTTACACGTGCTAATTGCTGGAGCATTGTTTTAGCCTTTTGAGAGTGTAATGTGGAGTCTGGCACATTCAGTGGGAGCCCTCTGACACAGCGACTGTCTTTTTGTTCTGCACTAGCTGCGTGCCTGGGACACAGCTAGAGCTCCAAGGGCCACCCCAGCGTAAATGTGTCAACATCGATGCCTAGGGCTGCACCTTCCTCAGCTTGCTCTCAGGTCCTGGAAAGTTCTTTGAGGCCAGATGGAGGTGCTTGGCCCGTACAAAAGTGACTTAGTTTGCAATGAGATGGGTGTCAGGAGGAGCAGCAGCAGGTGCTCAACGGTTTTCCATAGAAAAGATGCTTGCTTGGCTGCGTGTGTCAAGATATATTTTGGAGCCTGGCTGTAGACACACTGATTTGAAAATGGAGACTTTGAGTCTTAAAAACAAAATATGCTGAAGAACGGTTTCGCATGATTCCTCCTAAGGATCAAAAACTGATATTATTTGTTTTACTTGTACTAAAAAATAACCTCAATAAGATGTTCTGCATTGGCCAATGGATATAATTTAGGACCAGACATTGGCAGCACAGGACAGAGAAAGCAGGAGCTAGTCAAATCTTTCCCCCAGACTTTGATCCAAAACATGAATATTCCTTTGATTCAGAAGGGGTTTGGCCAGCCTTTTTCACAAACGGTTGCACGTCTCTGTGCTTTCTGGCTGGGGGAAGTGGAAGTGGCAAAGCCTCAGATACCTGGGAACCAAGAGCTGAAAACTCTCCTGGAAACTTCTCATGGTCTAACGAAATTCCCGGGCTAGCTTCCAGCCTGAGCGGATGCAGACAACCAGCCAAAGTGAACCACCAAATCTGTCGAGATTCAACCATCATTTATGAAAGAGGCCTGGGATTTTCGAGGGAGTTTGTAGGAGCTGAACACCCAAATCCCTTTAAATCCCAGCGGGACTTTTGCTTCTCTCTTTCTTGTACTCCACTGAAAATCCTTGTCTCTTCTCTTCAAATACTTCAAAGACCTCAGGCAACACTTTCATTGTAGATAATACCTCTCCACCAAAATCACAAAAGCCCAGAATTTTAGCTGCAGTTGCTGAAAATGTGTAATTTAACACACCTACCCAAAAAGCTCCAGGCTACACCAGAACTCTTGACCACAGAGCGCCCTGTGCTGTCACAAGACAGATCTAACTCTAGGTACCCTAGTTTGAAAACTTCAGCCTTAATGCATTCAGAAAAAGTATGTTGTTGTTTTAAAGCACATTACCCAAACGCCGAGATGCCTTTCTACTGGGAGCAGTGTTACAAAGCCGATCTCTGCCTGGATGCCTATTCCAACACGGATCTGACAATTCGCATGTAGGAAAAGCCCTCTCATGCATTCACAGTTTTAGATTACCTCCATATATTTGTTTAAAAAATAATTAGGCTTGCTTAGCTTTTGTACTGTCGCATTTTCCTTTTTTTCTTTTTTTTTTTTTTAAAGTAGCTTTTCCTGTAGCACTCCCAGGCCAGTACAATGCTGGCTTTTAAAAGTGATTTGTCTGTTACCAGGCAGTTTTAAACTTTTACTTCCTAAGTCCTTGCAAACCAGCAATACAAGGAGACTAAAAAAATCTCCTGGGGATTGTTTTTATAGTAACAGTGAAAGCTTAAAATGTTGCAGCAGCAGCCAAATTATTTTTCTTGTAGTGGAAACAATACCAACAACTGGAGTCTACATACAAAACAGTTTAAAACTGCCCATAAAAATGGCTAACAAATGAGTGCTACATTTCTTTTTATCATTTACTCTTTATAAAAAGTGACAGTTTGAAGGCTACTAATTTGGCAAGTTATTTCCCCTCTATAGTCATGGTTGTTCAGTAATTAAAAGATATATAAAACACGGACATATACACACTAGTATAGTCTAACACTTTGTGTGGTTTAGGACACAGTCCACTTTCTTTCTCACCCACTAATGGAAAACTAGGGAGACCTATGCAAAATTTAGCCATAGGGCAAAGTTTGATTTCAGACACAGTTTTCAAGAACACGCTCACGACTAAAGTCCAAGTCCTATTTACTTTCTGTAACACTCCTAAGTTGTTCAGAACAATGATGCCCAAAGATGTGTAGTTACCTCAGGGCATAAAGCAGTATTTTCTCCCATGACTAAACAAATGACTTCTTGAGCATGGTTGAAATCAAATATTTAAAATATTATTAATTACTAATGCTAATTGTTGAGAATTTTTTTTAAAGTCATATGCACTATCCTTAGGTAAGTAATTACTTTTTTAAATCTATTACTAAAAACAGTACTTGTCGGCATCTAAGCATCTCTGTCACTCTTGAAAATGGCACTTATGTTCTTCAGTCACTTAGGCTGGCTTTGAAATCTTTGCCTGATATTTCATCATCTATTTGCTGGCAGCGGCCCTTTCTATACCTGCAAGTAGTAAAAAATATATTTCTCTCTCTGAAAGTAAAGAGCTAAAAATAATACAGGACTCACTTTAGTCAACATAAAGACAAAATAGAAAACCATTAGTTCAAGAAACTGAAATAAGAGAACCTAAAGCTCTGGCTGCAGAGCAGGGAAATGTTTCAAATGGGACTCGGAGCAGTCGCTGGTCTAATTCCGTGTCTGTCGCAGCCAGTGGCTGGGCTCCCAGCAGCTAGCGTGGGGACGCTTTGCGGGGCACATGAAAAGGTTAGGCAGGTCCTTGGGGTGCTGCTGGATGCTGGCGCCATGGCATGTGCCCCTCTGCGTCCCTCTGTTAGGATGTGTGAGGCAGGACCAGTTACTCCGGTCGCAACTATTTTACCTGCCCCGATGAGGTATTGAAGGCAAGGGGAAGTATTTGTCATGGTGTGCGTGGCTGTGCTCTGAACTTGGTCATTTGTCCTTCAAATTCAACACGCTTGTCTGTTGAGTGTCTAAATAATGATGTTGTAGATGTATATTTGGAGTTTATCAGGTCCTATAGAAAAGGAAAAACGGTTCATAGTCTGAAACGTCTCCAAAGCTTGCGTTAACTAATAATAACCTGCTAATTTGCATTAGTACTGACCATGAGAAATAGATGCAAATAAAAAGTCCTGGTCTAGAAAATTGAGATTAGGCCAATAACTTTCCAAAACAAAAAATGTCTTAGTTCTAAGCACTTTTCAAAATGGCCACCATTACTGTGAGAAACTCTGTTCCAGTGTATATAAAACATAGTGGAATAATAACATCTCATTTGATTATACAAAGTAGTTTTTTCCTTAGTGTTTTAGTTCTCAAAATTCCCAGAATACACCACATTGAAACTGTTCACTTGAGAAATTAAGTACCGTATGTGATAAGACAGTCATGTGAAATTTTTAAGCTGTCATTAGAAACGATTATAATTAGGACAAACTATATGAAAATGCTTTAAAATTGAGACCCCGGTGAATTAAAAATTAAGGGGTATATTATGTATTATCATGTTGAAGGGCAGGGATTTACGCGTGTAACTCCCATTAACACTAATGTGAGTTGCATTCATAAATCCCCACGCCTTGCGATGAGCATACACCCCCTCGTTTGTTTTCGCTGAACAACCTCAGCTTTCGCAGCACTCCAACACAATACCTCTGCCTGCAGACAAGGAGCGGAACGGCGAATCAGAAGTTTAAACTGTTTTCCCTTACAAATCTAGGCCCCCAGGTAGAGCCAAATGTAATTCATCTAAGCAGTAGCTGTACTCCCATGAGTAAGATTTACTTATGAAAAGTAACTGTCACAGAGTCTACTCTTCCTGCAACTCCTCCTGTGCTTTTCCCCACGCTTAATAACTAGGAGTTGGGCTGCGATCATTTTTATTGTCTCCTCTAAATGTAGGAAGCCTATTGCTGGGGGTGGGCTTGTAAAAGCATTTCAGTCGGGAGCCTTCAAAAGGAGCCGCGTTCACGGCTATTCCCACCTGGCGAGTCGATGCGTACCGTAATGGCAGTGCACGCAAATGAAACCCTCCTCTTACCCTGGTGGGGCCGTAGGACTGAAGCCTGAGCAGTGAACAGGAGGGTACCCAGCGGCTGCGCTGGGCTTTGGGTCACGGTCAGGTGAGGGATGAGCTGCTGGGGTTTAGGCTGCAAAGGGTTGCCAGTTCACTTTAGTTTAAGTCTCAGGAGAGCCGGTGCTTTCCTCATAGCCCCAACATCAGAAATTATGCGAGTTTGTGGCTTGGCTTTCACTGGAAAAAAATGTAGCCCTTGTTCCTACAAGAGAAACTTTAATAAGTGAACCCTAGAAGTTGATTTTTTTTTTTTTTTTTTTAAATCTTGCTCTGTATGTAGAAATATATACTTTTCATATACGTGGTCATGGAGTCCATCTCATGCTCTCATCATCCCATCTGCTCCTTTTTACACCCTTGGATTTGGCAATACTTATTCCACTAAGGTAAGCCAGTTCTTCTGTAGCTTGGGGTTTGCTGAAAGTCGTCTAATAGTGCTCAATAGAAATGTCCTCTCCTACTGCTTTTATAAATGAACCCATACTACTTGTATTTAAAATACATTAGAAGAATGGTCATATTACCACACTATAGCTTACAGCAAAAAAACCCAACAAACCACAGCTCATACCTCGTACCTTTCTATGGCATTGCAAAATTGTGATTATACTAATACACTACATTCTTTACAATGTACTTTCCCTGGGGGCAAAATAAATAAATCTAAATAAAATAGATATGTATAAAGTCAGTACATCTCCTATTTTATTAATTAGCACCTGAGCAAAATGTTTTTCCTCCCCGTTGCCAAGCCAGAAAAAGCACTGATGAATTTTCAAGCAAAGTAATGAATGCCAGGTTTATTTCTTTATTGGTACCTGTGGATTCTGTTGTATTGCTTGTTAACAGATGCAAGTGGGCAATATAACTATTACATCAGGCAATAATATAGAAACCCAGGCAGTTCCTAAGCAACAGCCCAGCACTGATTCTTGCCAGCTATTCTCTAGGATTCCCTCAGACACAGTAAGTGAGGAGGAGTTGGACAATATAGTCTAATTTTGAGAAAGGAATAAAGCATGAAACTGGTGATTTTCACAATCATATTTTTGCAGATTTCTTACCAAATCAAAAGAGCTAAAATTGAAAACTGTCAAAAACATTTCAGCTCAAGAGCTGCATAAACTTTTCTATTGTTCAGGCAGCTAAACAGACACAGCTATTTTGCTTCGTACCTTGCCCACAAAAAAAGCGAAAAGTAAAGATCATAATAATAGAGCCTCTTCAGCTTGTTGGGCTGAAACTGGATTTTGTGGTGTTTCCTTTTGCAGACTCACTCATCAGTTTAGCCTAAACGTAAAACTTTTTTCATCTGTTCCGTATGAATTCCACGGTCAGTCAAATCTGGATGCTGATGGAAAAATTCATAAAAAATCATTCTGTTTAAGCCATATAGACTGTGTGTGTGTGTTCACACATAATTTTGTGTGTACACAAGATAAAAAGGTGTATTTCAAAGCAATCTCTGTCTCAGATGTCGCTAGCTGATACAGTTCCTTAGCCTACACATTGCATATTGTAAGAAGGACATCTGCTTTATATATAACTGGGGATTCAATGAAGCAGCAAAGCTGGGATCTTTTTTATTATCCATAACTTTCCTTGCGATGGACCAATCCAAGCTTTGACTCTCTCAGTATTTGGAGAACATTGTTTCCGCACATTGGTTTAGTCCAATATGGCACTCTGTGTCAAGCTGAGGTTTTGAGCCAAACTTCTATGAAGGATAGCACTCTTTCATCTAAGTATGAATAATGCCCTTTCAGAAAACAGTTTATATTTAGAATAAATAAGAACAGACATACATGCACACGCGCGCGCACTTATGGACCCAAATGCACACGCTTCCAGGAGCACAAACATGAACAAACAAAACGAAAATATTGTAAACCAGATGTTCTCTGGGTTTGAATGCTCCATTGGTTTCCATACACCATGTAAGGTTCTGGTCTGGTAAGGGAGCAGAAGTAAGTTCAACATCGGAGCTTGCAGCGCTAGCAGTTTTACCTTACTTGGAAGGTGGGAAGTGGTGGCTTTCTTCACTGAAGACTTTGACTTTTTGCAAAAAACTGATGACTTTGCCAAAACAAAGTTCTCTGTTGAGGTATTTGAGTTATGGGCCAAAATACTTTCCTTTTTGGCCAAAAAAAAAATCAAACTCATTCACGAGAGCCATGGTTTGCATGCCTCGAGCCTCTCATTCTCTGGGCTCGTCTCCCCTCTTCGTATTCTACAGTAACACATTAGGAGCGTGCAAGATGGAGATACCGAGTTTCTGGGCACCGTGGGGTGCGTGGCTGAAGGGGCGGGAGGCATCCATGCACCCAGGCTGTGGCTCCCACCAAGGTGCCAATGCAGTGGTTGTCATTCAATGGCTTTTTTCTCTACCAGGCTGTTCCAGTTTTCAGGTGTTAGATATTTTTCAAATAAGCAACAAAATATGGTTTGCGAAACAGACACCTTCTGCTCCCTCAAAGGGGAAGAGAAATGTGCGTCTCAATGAAAAGTCTATTTTCTATTAGAAACCGGTTTTGGTGAAACAGTCACCCAACAACACAACTCAGTCCACACAATTTCCGCGTGTTTCCATCCGCTCTTCCTTCCCCTCCCAATCTCCAAGCCATTCTCTGCCTGCCAGATATATGTTGACATGAGAATTAAATCACTAAGAAGTATGAATGCTTTAGCTTTAACAGAAAGCCAGGTTACTATTCCTAGCATGGAAAGTTAAATGAAATCATGCTGTGAGTGAATTCCTATTGATTTCTTCAGGATTGATCAGAAACATTTGTCAAACTTTTGTTTTCTTTCTGTCCTACATCTTCTTTAGACACATAGTTAAACATACTAAGGAACGTTTACATTTTAAAAACGTGTTCTACGGTCTTTATATAAACATACGTGTAATAAAAGTGACTGGTGATTTATATTACCTATATACATTCAGATACTTTCTTTTCTAAGCCAAGGTTTTAAAAAATAGGTGCCTAAATTCAGACACCTAAGTCTATGTTTACAGTCTTTGGTTGCCTGATTTTCAAACATGTTAGTACTCAGAAACTCTTTTTTTTTCTGTTAACTTAAGGTGCCTAGAAGTTTTGGACGAAAACTACATTGGGCCTTTTTTCATCTATTAGAATCAGAAAGGGAAAATTAAAGAAGATTACAAACATACAAAAGATGCAAAGGCAAAAAAATAAGAAAATTATAAATCCATGGTGTTTTCCCACATTTCATTGAAGAAAATGAGTTGCACTGGTATAAGGCACGTGATTACAATCCAGCAGATTTATGCTTCCTAACTGAATTTGACCTAAAACCCTCCTTTGAAGCATTTGTCTTTTCTCTTTTAGGTTCACACTGAGGCCTCCAGTTTAAAAAATGCATGTGCGCCTCTGCGCCTAATGTATATGCATATTCAGTGTGACTGCATATGGAAATGGAGCATCCATGCCAACAATTTTACAGCTAACAGGCTTTTTGCATGTGCGAGTCTCTGAGGGTTGTATGCTATTGGGGTAATTGCGCGTGTAAATCCAGCGGGCAGTCTCACACACACAGCTATAACGTGTACAGCTGCGTTAATACTTCTTTTTTTTAAACTAGCTAGCAAAAACAAGTAAGAAAAATGATACCGTTTTAGACACCTGGACCTTGAAATAATAATAATAGAAAACCCCTAAAAACTGATTACGGATCTTGAAATTATGTGGTTCAGCTTTCAAAACCTGCCCCTGCGTCCCCCTCATGAACACAGGTCACTCTCACATTTAGGCACTGTTAGATTTGTGTTTTTAATTAGAAGCAAATCATTTTTTGAGGCAGTAAACATAAACTGATGCTGTTCTAAAATCTAAAGGGAGAAAGTTAATATTAAAAAAAAAAGCCAAAATACCAACATTAGGAAGAAATAAATAAATATATAACAAGTAAAAGTTAGTGGACCAGCTGTGTAAATAATCCGAACAATGTTAGAGACTAAAAGGAAACTGCCAGAGCCACTTGGGATGAGGAGGGAACCTAAAATCACCGATTGCTCTAACAAGGTCTCGCTCGTTGGTTGTGCCTGGCTTTTTTCTGCCAACTCCAGGTCTGCCTTTGAAGGCACTTTCTTGAAAGGTACCGGAAGAAGGGAAGGAAAATGAGGTTATCCCATAAAATAATCTACTACTATTTGCTAAGGGCA
The DNA here is from genome assembly GCF_030936135.1 of Gavia stellata. Lineage (NCBI taxonomy): Eukaryota > Metazoa > Chordata > Aves > Gaviiformes > Gaviidae > Gavia > Gavia stellata. The sequence continues at coordinate 20,164,982 of NC_082605.1, forward strand.
CAGGAATAGAGGATGAAGCAATGGTTTAATATTAGGACTAGAAGCTGCATGAAGTAAGTAATTAGCTGAACATTTACTTCATTCACCAGTGCAAAGTAAATGAATTGTGTTGAAGTCAATGAAAAACTTCTACGGTTTGGCTGCAGGCTTTGCTGAATGGCACTGCTTGCCCATGAAAATGCTCTGAACCTCAAACACGGAGCTGCGTTTGTGCACCAGGAGCTCCAGACTTGGAAGCTAGCAAGGTAAGAAAGGTATTCTCTAATGTCTTGGGGGCAGGGCACGTCTGGTTTTGGACCTAGTGGATGAGTTCTCCATTCTTCATCTGAATTTTGTAACAGTTTTCAAGGCCTTGAAGATAGACTTAGGATCAGCATAGAAGATAAAGTAAATCAAGTAATGCCCATGTTCTTGTTGTCGCTTAGAAGTTGCATATAGTAAATCAGTAATATAAAATACCCTGGTTTAGTCTAACTAAAGATCTGTTGCTTGGATGTGTAGGGATGTAAATTAAATTTTTGAGACTTTACTAAAAGACAAGGTGCTAGGAAGAAATTTAGTTAAATCCTAATGATTCTTATTTGTCAGGTGTAATCCTTACTTTGTAAATGAATGCAAGGCTTCGAAAAGGAGCCAGGGATTTTCGCCCTGGACAGGAGCTCCATATTTCTCTGCAGAGACGCAGTGCAAGGTTGAGGCCGTGCTGCTTTGCAGACATCAGCACGCTTTGGTCACCACAGAGAACAGAGCTACCTCTAGGGCTCCGGAATCTCCACATGGATTTACTCTGGCATTTATGATACTACTGTGTACGAGAGATGGGATTTTCGTGATGCTGAACAATGTGAACTGGATCAAGACCACAGCAACTCATTTCCCATTAGTGCAAGAGCAATTCATTTATGGAGAAGGACCCAAGTTGCATGTGACTGGACATGAAAGGTGTAGAGAAAGATGTAGAAGGGCTGGGGAACTCATGAACAGTTCTCTTGACAATTGCATCCTCTACCATCCTCCTGCCTTTCCAGCAACAGGGCTTTGCGGTAGGAAACTCACCTCCCAGCACCAGCCCGAATCCTGCAGTGGTAGCCAGGGTTGCTATTAAACAACCAGACTGAGCTGACACTGCTCCTCAGCTCATGGCAGCATCCACTCAGTGCAGTATAGCTGCTCTGCCATGTACCCGAGCTCACATATTGCCATAGTCCCCACCAACTCAAGCCGAGATACGGCCCTGCTGTTACCTTGGCAAAGCAACAGAGCCTACATAAATGTATACTGAAATTGTTTTGCTGTCCTGCCGCAGTTGTGATTATTGCTGGTACATGCTAAGCACCACGAGTCACCGCTGGGCTAAAAGTTGTACAGGAGCAGAGTTACTAGCCCATGGGTCTGATTTACTCAAACTGGCAAGGAGCCAACGCTCTGCTGTAGATCTGCTGGAAAGCAGAAAAGAAACCTGGTGAAGAACAGTCTGAAAAGACTCCCTTTGTGCCAGTATGCTAAGTAGAAAGTCACTGCTGAATACACATGGGCCAGATCCAAAATCTGTATAACACTGTGGGAATTTTTGCACTGACTGTGATGTCCTTTGCTGCAACCCATGGGCTCTGACCTTCCATATCCTGTGCAGCTGTACAGCCATCTTTGTGCAAGCAAATTAGGTGCATTATAAGCATGAAATTACTTGCAAGTGCTCTACAACTAATTTGTGTCAGTGACATGAACAAATCAAGGTACAGGACAAAAGAGACAGGATCTGATACATCTACAAGGTAAGTCAGAGGCCAAAGCAAATGTAAAGAGTTAGTTTGGAGAATTCTGTAAATAGCAAGAAAAGGGAAGTAACGCTACTTGGGAAAAAATTTCAGGCCAATGGAATCCAGGGGAGTTTAACCACTGATGTCAGTGGGACAAATACTGATATTATATAAAGCACGTGAGTGTTATGACTTTTAGGAATGAGGCCAAGCTCACTAATTGTTTTCCAGCAGATTCATCATTCCCAGCACAACATCCCATCCACAGACATAGCTGTTGTCCTCAACCTGGTATCTTCCCTTTGCTATCATATTTTTGCATAAAGGTGGTTGCAAAATTACGGTGCCATCTCCTTCAGCAGTCAGGAGGGGTCATACTGGGGGAAGGCAAGCATATAGAAATCAGTGCCTAAGAACTGAATGCTCCCTATATGAATTCTTTCTCCATGATGAAACATCTGAAGCCTGCCTGGTGCTTTCTCCATTTCCTGAACAAGGGCCATAGGGAGAGGAAAGCCAACGCAAACTGTGCTCCAGCAGGACTGGACTTCTAGAGGGTTTCTAAGTCCAGCCGGCACAAATTAAAGCAGCCTTGCGGGCCCTGGCCCTCACCGGCCGCACTGGGCACTACCACAGTGCATGTACGCAAGGATGGTCATGCTCTCTTTGACATTTAGGCAATGCTGTTGACCCAGTGCCTGGGCCACCTTGGTGAGCTTGCAAAGCATTTGCTGTTCCTTTTCAATCGTGCTCCCATGTCCCCGGTTCATTCAGACACGGGCAAATGTTTATTGCTACTTTTGCACGATTGATTGACTGCAAGCTCTATATCCTTCCCCAGATTTCATCAGGATTTTCTCTGGTTAATAGATGCTTTATTGCCCTTATTATGAAGTGCAGTTGCTGTATGATGTCACATAGTAGTTACGTTGGTTTTGGGATTTTTTTCAGTCTCCATTGCCAAGTCTGAGTTACTTGTTTCCTGACTGAGTTGATTTGCTACCTTAATTTTTAGAACATATTGTTTTAGTTGCTGTGTGACTTTATAAGTGTGTGCATGAAAACAAGCAAAAAAAAAATTATATTTCTAACTGAAATCTATCTATCTATCTATCTAAATATGTGCATAAAGTAAGTAGATGTTTATTCAACAGGTCAATGGTGGTCTTTTAGAATTTAATTACAACCTGAATAAATCTGGTGTACTAAATTGCTGTCCCATCCTGCAGCAAGAAGACCCAGAAGACTTACAGAAAGATAAAGCACCTCCATGTAGCTTTTACCTGCTAATAGCATTTCTATCATTGCAAGATCTGGCAAGAGAGTCAAACACCACGTTTTCCCAAAGGTATGTAAAGCATGCAGAACTGACGGAAAGATTAACAAGTTCTCTGTGGAAGGAGCGTACATCTGCTAGGGTGAGGAGAGCCTTCGCTGATGTGCCACTTGTAAATGCATATGAACTCTGTAATAGGTGCGGTGCTTTTGCTCAACAGCTGCAATCTTTTCATTGTACCTCTTTTGTTGAATTCAGATAAAAGCACTTCATCGTCAACAAATCTAATATCTGTTCTTGTCCCACTTGAAAGGGTCAAATGAAATTTCCCACCAGAGAACAAAAAAACTGAAGCTGCCTAGTGAGTTTGGGTGGCAACGTGCCAAGAGAGAGGGGAGGAGAGGTAGTGTCTCAGATGCCTCGGCAGAGCAATAATGTCAAGAAGCACGAAAAGCGCTCTCCAGGCTTGCACACAGTCATGCGGCAAGAGAGGCAGGGATAGCAGGGCAGCCAGACGTGAGCTATGAAATCGCCTCCCTCCTGAGCTGCTGGGGCAGATCCTCCTCCTCAGAGACTCCTGTTCAAGAGATCAGATGAAGCTATTTGGGCTTGCTGTCTCATGGTGGAGGAGGTCAAGAGGCAGGGGTGCTCAGGCTGGAGTGGGAGCCCGCTGCAGAGAAGGAAAAGCCCCTTGCTGACCTGATGGTCATTGGCAGTATTTGTGACGTACCTGGTTCTGCAGAGAGCAAAGGTTCAGGAAGCTGGAGGGGAAGAGAAGATGGAAACTCTTCTCTTGAGTCTCTCTCCATTTGTGCATTGCCCAGGATGCTGGTTGGAGCCTTTATGCCATATTGAGAGAAGGACTTAAAAAATGGCTTACTTTTACAATAGCAGCACCAAACCATTATAAAAATGTACACACATCTTCAGCAGAGTTGCAGTAAATGTTATTGTGTCAAAGACGTTTCAGTCCTTTACACCAAATGCAGAGTCCATAGATTCCTAGCAGCCGAAGGGGGAAGCAGGTGTATATTTAGCCCGTTCAGATGTGCACTTAAGTGCCTGTAAATATTTCGCTAGGTCAGAGCTTCTGTGTGCTAACAAGCCACACGGGCCAAAGTGTCCATTTCCCAGGAGCCTGGACTTTGCATGTTCTCTCAAGCCTCTGCAGCGTCAGTGCAAGGTGTTCCTATTTGGCTTGTACTAACCATTTCTCCTCGTGTCACTGCAGAGGCAGCTCCCCCTCCACTGGAGAAAACAAGTTATCCCGATAGTGGCAGGTTGTAGCCCAGCTCCCTAGGGACACGGTTCTTGTGCGGTGCTTCCCACTATCTTCCTAGATCCCAAGCCTGGAACAAAAGCCCACAAAGAAGTTAGAGATCGGATGTGATTAGAAACGAGACCATTTTAATCTTTCAAGGTAAAGCTATTAGGTACCTATAAGCTCTTCTTTGCATTATTTGTACAGGTTATGGAATAGTAATACCTAGAGAACTGCTGCACTGTAAACTCGGGGAAAGGCTGTGGCCTCTTGAGGGCAGGGGATGGGAAGTTAAGGCACAAAGAAGGAGGCAGTGTAATGAAAGAACGTGGGGTAGCCCATCCCTAACACCCTCTACCCGTATCAGCAACTGGACTCAGTTATGAGAATAAAAGGGACCTTGGCTGCGAATGACTTAGGGCAGCATAAATATGTATTATGAATTTTAGGCTCAGACATAATTAAATGCCATTTGTCAGATCTATGCTTGTTTTTCATCTCATTTGAGTTTTACAGAATGAATTAACTAACAAATGTGCCTCCGATTCTACCATAACAAATCATTTCTCAGAATGGTTGCCTCCAAGCAGCAGCGAGAGAGTGACTGGGGGGAGTGACCTTCTGCTGCGAAGTTGTCATGTTCCAGCAGAGCCCTGAGTGGCAATGACAGCCTCAGTAATGGGGAGCCCGTAGTGGCCTGGCAGTCTTGTTGATAACTTGTTAATTTATTTAGTGCAGTGGTGCAGAGGCGAAGATCTGGAGTAAAGGGTGGGGTGGGCTGAGCCTCAGGGTTGAAATATGTAAATATTCTGGTTTTGAGATAAAAAAAAAATAATTCTTGTTCATTGCCACTGAATGAGGTTGGCGACAGGCGCCACTGGCAAGCAAATAGGCAAATGTTTGTACCAATGCAGCTTTCATTAAAAAAAAGATACAGCAAATGTATGGTCAGCATGTGCACAGTTTGGGTAATAGAGCAATAAACGCTCCTCTCCTGGTCATGTGAAATCACGTTTGGGGCACACCAAGTGACTGTCTTTCTGAGCTGGGAGAGTCGTAAGACGAGGAACAAATGGTCTGTTTGCCTTCAAGAGGCAAAAGGGAGAAAGAGTTAAAGACCATAGGTGATGAAATCCTTTCACTGCAGTTCAACTGTATCTTGAAGAGTTCTCTCACTTTGTTCCATGACGTTAAAGCAAAGGTCCTTTTTATACTTAGCAAATTATTATAGCAAACGGATGGACTTGTTAGCTGTAACTTAGCTATAGTTTCTGAAGTGTTAAGAAATGCTCAGAAATTTGTGGGTGATGCATACTTTAAAGGATCTGACATCTCCTCCAAGTGACAAGCTCCTTCCAGACACCAGATCCATTGGTAATGGCACAAAATGGATACCCAAAAATCAAAACGTTCATTTTCTGTTTGGACAGTCTTAGGTGTTGACCCTAGCAGAAGGCCTTCCACAGCTGTATTCTTCGTGCTGCATAGTTCATAAGTTTATGAAAGTTGTTCATCATATTAGGTTAATTAAAATATGCAACAAATACTGTAAAGAGAGCTGGAAAACAACATTGGTAAACTGGTAAATCAAAAAAATAAGCCTGATAAGAGTTGTCCTCTGTACAGCTCTGCAGACTTTATCCTTAAAATATCTTAAAGAAGATGGAGTAGAAAGTATTTAACAAATAATGTGCTGTCATTTGAAAAACAAAACCAGATGGTGGTGTTAATGTATCCAGTGACTTAAACATAATGTGTCTGCAGGAAAATAATAACCCCCACACAGCACAATCCTGCAAACCTTAAGTCATATACACTGAGGAGCTCTCTTATGAATGAGAGGAAAGAAACTGCACCCTGCAGCCAGTTATCAGTAGGAGTATTGGTGGCAAGTACTGGATCTCAACCATGAGCACAGCTATTCTCGTGGCAGGCTGAGAAGGAAAAGCAAATTTTTGTCTTCCCCAGCGAGGGGAGTGGTGGTCCGGGCTCTCTGCAGGCACCCCGAGCTGCGGTCACGCTGTCCACCTGTGCTGCCTCATAGGTGTTCGGGGAGCCTGTTCAGCCACACATCTTCTTTTTGCTCTTTGCAGGCCCTACATGTATTGCTACTGCTGAGCTGCGTCCTGCAGCTTCTGGAGGATTTGGAGCATACACAGGACACCTCTGCTCTTGACCTCAATACATGAACGTGCACAAGGAATTTCCCCTGAACATTTATTATCCCTGGTACCACAGTCAACAGTTGGCTGGGTAACTGAGCAAATTTACTTGAACTCTTTATTTCCCAGGTCTTATTTTTCTAAGGAAGGCAATAAATCAATGACAGGAAAAGTACTCACCAGGCAGAAATTGGGTAGCTCCATGACTTAATCAGCACTGATTAATGCCGGTCGGGAATCTATCTTTGCATTTCTTTGGAATACATTTTGGAAAGTCTAGTAGTTCCTAGCAGAATTTTGCATGAAAAATTAAATTACTTTCATATTCCTGTCTCTCCTTAACTAGTAAGTTCCTTGAGGCTCATACCATCTTTCCATGTAGGTATGTACGGGTGCTACGTGGCCCAGTGATCCCTTGAGAGATGAAGCCAGGATTTCGGTGCACAGATGATGCTGGAGAGCCCAGCGCCAAGTCTGGGTGACAGGCAGTGGAAAGGCACGGACAGCCGCAGCTGGATAAGATGCTTCTTTTCTTCTCTGGCGGTAACAAACTGAAAATGCCAAAGATACGTCAGAGAGAAGCAGCCAGAGGTAGGGACGGGGGACGGAGCTGCGTCAGAAACAGCCCTTCTTCTGTGGGGGTGGAAGAGGAGCCGTGACTCCCAAGGAAGGTCAAGGCCGGCCAGCAAACAACCCGGGCAAGAAACCCCCAGACGGATAAACAATCCAGACATCTGGTGAGATCCCGGCATCACTGCAATCAGTGAGGTTTTGGCACCGACTTCGACACTGCCAGGATTTCCCTTGTAATTAGCAGCGTGCAGCCTGTCTGGGGAGGATGTTCCCTCCGGAAAGCTGCTGGAACCAGGCTGTGAGTCGAGCTTAATCTCTGTGAAGCAAAGAATAACACCTAGTTAGTCTCTGGCCCCCCAAGTATGAGAAAAATCCTCACTTGACCACAACAAATATTAGATGCTACCAATAACTATAACTAATGTCTGGCTTGGTTGCCGCCAAGATTTTTTTTATGTGCTCGCAGTGGTTACTGAATGTTCCCCCCTGAGCACAACACTGGGACAGACTGGGAGCAGCCACGAGAAGGGATTTGGAGTTGATGTATGGCAAAGGGACAGTAAACCTCCAGGCATGCAGAAGTGTTTGCGTACCCTTCTTTGGCACCAGCAAGTTAGGCAGGCATATATGAGCCAGGCAGATTAAAACAGTGTATAAGATATACGGCTCAGACTGGTAAGACTATCAATAGTAACAGGTATTTCAGTTTCTACACTGATCCAGCCACACACACAAAATAACTCCACAATAGGGTTTTTCTTTAACAAAAAAATAAAAAAAGCTGTAGCGTTAAAGACCTTAGCTACCTGTATTTGAAGATCGTTGTCTGCAAAGATGAAAAACATACATTTTCATTTCATTTCAGATTAGCATGGTAAACAGCTAGATCTGTTCTTTCAAGTGGAGCATTCAGCTCCGTTTGTTAGCTTTGTTGCTGATATTTCACCTCTCTTTTATTTACTTAACATAGTTTGACAAGAAATTCTCAGTGAGATAATATATCTACATGAAAGACTGCCTTGGGAAACAAGTCTGGAGGTTTCAGTGGGACAGAATCAATTATTTATGTTTGCCATTTTGGTCTGCCTTCATTCCACAGAAGAGCTACCCAACCAGCTGAACATTTTTGGTAGAAAAATATATTCTATTTTTAGGAAAAAAAAAAAAAAAAGTACCATCAATGTAAACCAGGATTGCACCCACTTGGCAAACACAAATCAAATCACAAGTGATGGAAGCTATCACCCTGTAAAACAACGCCCTCTCCCCAGCCAGGCAGGATGACACCTGCTGCAAGGAGCTCCCAGTACAGAACGAATTAGCAAATTGGCTTTTTGCCACACAAAATTAGACAAACTGTATAGAAGTCAGCTTGATTTGTCCTGAACAGCACAGCAGAAATGATCTTTACATAGCAACCAGCTGGCTCAAGGATTTTCTGAGGCTGAACCAAGGCAGGTGATGGAGGACACCTACATTCTTCAATAAATATCAGAAAGAAAAATTGCTTACCTGGTCTGGGTGGCTCAAATAGATAAACCAGAGCAGTTTCACATTTAGCCCATTCCAGCTCAAATCAGCACTCGTACCCTGAAGACACCCAAATCACTGGAGTTTGCTATGTTTCAGTGGTGTATGATGGGACCATCCCTAGCATCAATCTAAAAGAAGTATACGTGCCTTAACCAAAGGCTGTCAGGCTGCAGGTACAGCGGGGTGGCTCCAGCTCCTGCATCAGCATCACAGAAGGTGATGATGGGAAGTTTTTACAAGCTGAGAGCGCTTTGTCAGTCAGAGGTCAATGAGAAAGGATAAAGAATATGAAAAAAAGGCACAAATAAATAAATAAATAGGGTAGAGAAATGAGAGGGAATGGGCAGTGAATTTAAAAAATAAATAGAGAAACCAAAGTATACTAAAAACTTACCCAAAGAAAAAGCCAGGCCTTCATAATGTTCCTGTATGAGCCTAGGTCAAATCTCCCCCTCATTTTGATGATGGCAGGTCAGGTCCTTAGGAAAAGGGGGAAGTTTGGACATAACGAAAAGAAAGAACGTACTGCAAAGTGAAGGAAAATAAGTGAGCAGTGCCGTACGAAAATAACGATTCAGTAGCCGCTAGGCAATATTGTCATCTCTGCACACATCCAGAGACTTAAGTGACCCACCACTCTGGCTGAGGATCTGCTCCATTAATAATAAGAAAGAGCAATTTAAACTATGGCTTTTTTCATTGTGTTTTATACAGGTTTGGGGAATACGTTATCAAAGGCTCCAGTTCTGGCCAAAGTCCGCAGGCATCATCACCCGTGGTCAGGCCCTGGATAGAAAGATCACAGCTAGCTTTGCGTAGCCCTACCACCAAAACCAGATCAATCAGAAGTAACTCAAAAGGAAATATTCTACAGGGAACAGATGAAGATGCATTTAGAGGAAATAATCCCCATTCAGGATGCCATTATTAAAAGAGAGAGATAACTATCAGAGCTAAGATATGTCAGGGCAACCTCGTTGACATGGGACTGGAGAACTTCTACTGTAAAAGCAGAGAAACTAGGTCAGTGCTTTTTGAAGAGAGGAAAGCTCAGGGTGGACATCATTATTTTATATACGGTTCTAAGGGGAATAGCTAGGAGAGATGTCAGAAAACTAGTGTCAAATACAAGAACAAATGGACAGTCTCTAAGAAAGGGAAATGAAGAGAAACTAAAGGAGGCCCGAGCTCAAGGGATATAAACATTTCCGTACACACTAAGTAGTTGATGCAAGGACTGGGTTACAGAAAGGGCTAATAAGAGCAACGAATAAGGGTTTGGGAAAGGAAAAGCTTTGTGGGATACAGCCACCTGAGAGCAGACAAATCTGTCTCTTGATCTTGGTCTGTCCCTAGAATTGCCCAAGTTTCAATCTCAAAATTACTTTGTGATTCACATATAGTAAATCTCTGAGCAAGCGCAATAGATTGAAGTGACAATTCAGTTTATCACTTGAAGATAACACTCGGAAGAACATTTGCCTTCTAATTCTATTAATATGAATGTAATTACAAGGGCTAATTCCAATTCAAATCTTAACTTATAAGGGTTGGTGGAGGTAGCAGCCTACAGAGAAAGGCATGATGCTGGAATCCCTGATCCTTACATTTGATCAATAGTTCAGTGTTAATAGACTTTATTTATGAGTTGGAGCATATGGTTTGAAAATGAGCCTAATGATTAGGTTGCATGTGTATAGACACACACTTCTCTAAGCACTAGAATATTTGCACGTTGCAGTTGTCTCTAAAGAAGAAAGAAAAACCTCTCTGTGGTGTTGTAGCAGATTAGAGTAGTCTTTATTTCCAAAAAAAAAAAAAAAGCAGAATGCTAACTATCATGCAAGTGCAAGCATGACTTCCAGAACATGCTGCTTTAAACACAGATCAAACCAATACACTTTGTTCTAAGTATCTAAGATGTATACCAGTCACTAGGAAAAAAAGAAGTAGATTGAGGTAATAGCTTGGGGCAAAGGGAATTTGAAGAGAGAGGAGAATCATTGCACTGTGTAGTCTAGGGCTCGCTCTTTTAGTGCATTTTCTTACAGCCTCCAAAATTTAAAGGCAGAACTTCATCTGGTAGAAATAAGCAAGGCATTATTGAAGCTGATGGAGCTAAGCTATGGATCTGGTCCCCAATATGTATCCTAATATATATATAAAGAAGAAAACAGGATAAAAGGTAGCATAAACATAACAGACCAAACAGTCCCATTGAATATGGGTCAAGTTCTGACATCCTGTAAAAAGAGTCATGCCAGCCCTGTTGAAAACTTTCACGGTGTCCTCAGATCAATTCTGAGCTGCCAGGATATGATACTGAGGTGAACTGGCCCATCTCAACCACCGTTATAGCCAATGAGACATTGATGTTGACATGGAACCAAGAATTCGTCACGGCGCTGGGAAAGAGCATAGATCACAGAAGTGAGTGATACTGATCAAAGCAGATGAGAGTCAGGAATGTTTATACAGGAGATGCAAACTCACACACATACCTTGGTGATCTGAAGCCGCCAGAGTTAATATGCTGTCTATTAAAATTTGTTCAAATACAGCACCTGTCATAGCACGTACAGGAAAAGCGTTTGTTAGGTCAATCTTACATGAGAAGAGAGAGGTGTAGTAGGAGGGAGCTAACCCTAGCTGGCTGGGAGTGGGTGCATCGCCTAAGCGACATTATCTGTGCACCTTGTCCTCTCCTAGGCACCAAACCCCAGAGGTTGTTGCACTACGTGGGCTTTAGTTTTACTCCAGTATGATAATTTCTCACAATCTTCATAATATTTGAATGTTTGGCATGCTTTAATATTTGTCTTCCTGCAGTATTCGGCTAGGAAGGAGAATGCAATGCTTGTGTTTTACTGTCTGCAGCAGAGCTGAGATTGGAAACGAGTTCCCTATAGCCAGAGCTCTCCTATAGCTCAGGGCTCTCACCATCCAGTTGCACCCTCATGGATCAGCGCTCGCAGGAGAACGAGTGGCAGCATCCTGGCAGCACAGCAGCCACGAGACTAGTACTGCTGTGCTAATGCTCTGCTGCTGTTTTGGTAGCACATGTAACAGTGGTATCAGGAAGACTTAAGATAGATACTGTCCTGAAGAAAATATGATTGCCAAGGAGTCTTCACCTCTCGCTAGGTGCTTGAAACAACACACCATCACCATAGCAGCTGGGGACTCTGTGGGAAGATCTTTCATATCATCTGATTCATATCCAGGCTATCACAAAAGATTACTTGTATTATTGTGTGTCCTTAAGCAATAGGAAAGCAGCGGATTTGTATTTCGGGCAGTCCCAAATGTCATTGCTATTGTCCCTGCCATTGTTATCTTCCTTAGCCCGAACTTTGAAAGCTCACTGCGTATCAGATAGTTTCAGAACAAGCCTGTGTTCTTAATGAGTAAATGAAGTTACTGTTACTTTAGTTTATTCTAAGTGTTGAACCCAGGATGGGATCTAACCTGGAATAGTCATCTTGAGAATATTGCAGGGGAAAGTAGAGCATAGGATTTAACATTGGAAATTAGAAGTTGATCCTACTTCTTACACAAAATTGAGATTGACAAAATTGAGGTTTATCTACATAAACCTTTAAACAAAGATTTGGCTCTGAATCAAAATTAGGGAACTGGAAAAATGAAGTTGAGGATTTTGTTCTCTTAAAGGAAACTTGCCCAGCAAGACTGTCAGCAGAAAGAGCTGCCACAGCAGAGCACTAAGCACAGATGTTAATGCAGTCAGATCTTTTTCTGGAGGTCAATTTTTAATAAATCAGGATTGTTTAAAAATGACAATTATCGATGAATTAAATTTTTACTTGGAGCTTAGCCCTCTTAGTTTTCTTGAAGAGTCTGTACACCAAATTGGTACGAATGACCAACTGAAAGAAAAAAAAAATATCATTATTTAATTAACTGCTGTTCAAATTGGATCTAATGCTAGCAATGGTTTTGGAGGTCTGTTCCCCACAAGTCCAAATAAAGGGGGCTTTTGCAAGTCTCTCTCTGCACTCAAATTCTATAAAGCAGCCTACCCTGTGTTTGACTCTAAAGAATAATAAGTCTGTCTCCAAAATGCGATCCTCGAAAGACAGAGTAAGATAGTTTGAAAGGAGCTTATGTGTCCAAAAGTTGAACAGCAAAATGCACAAAGCTGAATGGCACGGCTCTACAAGCAATTTCTAGACTTACATGAATGTAGCTGGAAGTTAACTGAACAGGGCTTAAATCTGAAGGAGAATCATGCAGCACATAAAACCAGGAGTATGCAGGTACCTAAACTGGAGATACTGCTGCAGTTGTATGCCTGATTCACATCGCACCAGCTCACTTTGTGCCAGAGCTAACGTGGGAGAGGGCAGGATCAGGCCCTTTGCACGTGGAGGGGAACCAGCTGGAAGAGGGAAAAGGGACGACGTTCAAGGCAATGTGGTACCAAACGCAGGGGGCTGGAGGCGAGTGGAATGAGAAATGAAGGGGTGCCACGTTGGCATGAAGTGATATGCTGTCACGGGCATCTCCTGAGCTGATCCCACACTTAAAAATAGATTGACATTTATCCAGAAGGCAACTTTGTTATTCTGTAACTACAGCATTTTCTATTATGTTTGATAAGGGAAAGAAGATTGGATCTTGGTCAGAAATATAAAAATTCGTCTCCTAGCAGGGGATAATAGCAGGAGAACAGGGGCAGACGACAACAGCAGACTTAAAAGAGTTCAGTGCAGTCCCTGGCAAGGAAGACACGTTCGGGGCGGGCTGAGGCACCGTCCCACGCTCATGGCCGGGCCACCCCTGTGGCAGCCAGGCTGGGGGGCATCCTGCAGCCAGCAACCCCAGGTTCTGCCCTGCTGCTCTGCCCTCCAGAACTATCCTCTTGGGTCACTCTGGGCAATTTTTGCTGAAAGTCAACTTAATATCACACAGAAAGTCATTAAAGCAAGAGACAGGGCCAATGCGCCAGTAAGACCCTGATCTAGTGCAAATATTGGGGTGGAATTAGGATTAGGACTGTAGCATGCTGCGCACAATGTAAAGGAGGTGTTAGCTGTCAGGGTGTGTGTATGTGTGTGCGTATGTGTGTGCGTACACACACACACACACATCTATACGTGCAACATATCCCTAGATGGACATGAAGAACGTACGTACTGCCTGGCTTTTGCAATTGCACGTCAGGAAGTGCAAAACCCTTAACTTCCTGCAAAAATCCAAAGCTCTTTTGTTTCAGTGTATAACTGTTGATCTAAAATGGGAGTTCTTGTTTTCTAATTCACAAAGCTTAAAAGATCGCTCATTTTATATTAAAATGATAGCCTTTGCAAGAGACCTTCAATCTAATTAAAGCCAGGAGATTAGCATCCCTTAGAATATTTGCAAAGCCTGCAATGCAAAGTTAATGAAATGTGTACACTTTTATAAAGCTTTAATTTTTAATGAAATAATTCAGGACATGGACCTTGCTCCTCTGTCTTACCTGCTTTGTCCAAAACAGGGACTGTTTACAAACAACGCGAAGTTCTGGGGTGAAGAAACCAGAGGTCAGGATAATCGAAAGGCTTCTTTGTAACTACTAGAAGCCTGTCTTTTATCTCTTCTATTCAGCCTGAGAATTTAAGTATTCCTGATTAATAATAATGAATGAGAATATAATTTTAGAGTGGCAGTCATTTCTTAAGGTTATAGATGTGTGTGCGTGTGTGTGAATATATAGAGAGAGTATAACATTTTTATATATAATATATAGCATATACTATATATAAAAAGTATATATATATGTACACAATAAATCATATATACAATTTTATATAAAAACACAGTGACTGCTAAGGGACCTTAAATAAAGCAAATAAGGCAAAAGAGAGGCCAGTGCTGCAAGGGAATGTCTCATATTTGGAGAAATGGGCTGAGCTCAGAGGTGAGGGGAGCAGCCAGGGCTGTAGCCATCTAGTTCAGAGGGGATGACCAAAGGAAATCCTAAGTAATTCTGACTACCTTTTAGGCTAGGCTCCTCTAATGATGGCTCCACTCCTCTGCTATTGCTTGAGAAGGAAGAAAAGAGGAAAAACCTGAAGCACAGAGAGAAGCAAGCCCTGTTCAAAGACACATCTGCTCTCCCCGGTGTCGTGGGGCAGTGTGTCCCCCGGGGCCATGCACACCCTTTCCAGGGCTGCTTTAGAAACAGCTTCGCCATTAGAGCTATTTACTGTACCTGCTTGTGTCGCCCTTTGCAGCACTGTCTCTGAATTTTGCTACTGGAAAGAGCTGGCAGTTGCATTCAACCTAGTATTTTTTTTTATAGCACCAGCCCCACTTTAAATTATGCTTACTGGACCTTTCTGAAACCTAAATGTTAGAATATCCTAATCTTGCTCTACATTTTAAAGCTGAAAGATAAACCTGTTGTTTAATGAAATCCACAACACTACAGGAATAGTAACCATTGTGTTTCTTCATTTCAAAGAATGGCTGAAATCTAACATCTGGTGTAACTGTACAAACCTGACCTTAGGTCACAGTAAGTATTGTATTGTTGATGATGGATACGCTTTTTTCATTACCATGCGGTCTCCATTCTTTCAGCATCCATGCTGTGAATCCCCAGTTATAGCCATGACTATTGATAAATACTGATTTTTAAAACACAATTCCTTTTTTTTTTTACACTTTTAAGCATGCATTGTAAGATTTTTTTAAAAATGGCTCTTCTAGTTTGTTGTCAACAATATGCTATTATATGAGCAAACTCTTCTGCATGATAGCTCTAACACACAATGATCAAGGATTATGTCTGAAGATGCAGCTATGATCCTAAAAGAACAGTGTCACAAAAAGGTGATCCTCTACGTCTAACGCCTTCCCCTGTACTTTCCTCTTTGGATGCTCCTTTTCTTAAAGCCCTTGCAGGACTAGGGTTTAAGGTTTAAATTGTGAAGCAGATGTGGACACCTGGGAAGGTGTCTTTGCACATTGTTGTTTCAAGATTTGAGCCCCCGTGCAGGAAACGAGGCCCTGCACTGTCCTGTGTGGTTGATGTCCATTATTTCTAAGGCCTGGGGTAACATGGACTAGATCGGTGACTGTGAAGCAGCTCGCAGTACTGTAACCAGGGCTCCCAGCAAGCCCAGTGATGTACCAGTCAAGAAATGAAGATGTTGCCCTGATAGCTGGAAGTTCTGGTCAAATCAACTACATAAAAGCCACCAGAAGTTCTGCCACTGAACTGGGAGAGAAAGGGCAGGTTTTAACGATGATTTCCATTTGTTTGCTTTACTGACCCTATCTATCCTAAGAACCTTTCTCCCCATTTCTTTGCAGGTGTCCAAGAGCTTAACAAGACTCTTAGCATCATAGCTTTAATTTTTTCCCCTAAAACTATGAAAACTCAAATTTATTTTCCAGTCCTTTGGGCACCATGAGCTCAGGCTCATTCAGACTTGACTTTTTGGGACAGAGATGCTGACTGGGATTGCTGGACACACCAACAGCAAAGGGGAAATGACGTTTTCTTTCCTAAGCCATACGCAAGGTTGTAATGCTCATACTGTGTTCTCCCCAGGTGCTAATATTGCTTCATGATGTTACTGCATCATGAAGCAAAGGTAAAGCAGAATACCCTTGGCTTACCACACTGCCTACAGAGACGTGCAGAATGAAGTTCTGACTCCCTGAAGTCCCTACACTTTCGCTAACCCAGCACTAACCAGCTTGGAAAATGTCTGAAGGCACGGCATATACACTTTTAAGAAACATCTATTCATTTCAGTACTGCCAAAGCTAAATACGTTTATAGATTTGTTCATAATTATTTTTAGAGTAGAATTCTGTTTGTTTGACAATATCTGAAAAATTAAATACCTGGGGCAACATCGCTGCGTGCAGCTGGTACATTGCAAACGTGGGGAAATACTTGCTGTAATTGCGTGGGGTTTATTTAATACCTCTTAACGCAGAGTTAACTCATTCAGTGAGGACAGCTTGTTTGATGGGCTGATAGTGCTGCCCTCTCTGTCGCACCGCACGAGCTGCCCACCCTGTCCTGGCCGTACAGACAGGACTGCGCTTCCCAAGGGCTGAGAGCCGTGTCAACCTTTGGCTTTTCTCTGCCCGTTCAGCTTACCAAAACACATACTGGCACACACCCACCCCCCTTAGAGGTACTGCTACTCAACAACAGTCTTCTTCCTTACTCCAGATGTTCACGCTTTGCAGTTAGGCAGCGGTTTTTCATCTGGTGACCTCAAAGTACTTTGCAAACATTTAATTAAACCCCTCTGCCTCCATGTGCAATAGGTACTGGTCCCTTTGGCCAGAGAAGCAAACAAAGGTGTAAGGAAGCATCAGCAATCTACAACTTCAGCTCTTTTACAGGGTTTTCAAACAGACAGTCGAACCAGAGGCATCCAAAGTCAGCAATGAAAACACAGGCATGGGTCAGCCTGGAGCACAGGGATTCACAGCACCTTCTCCCGCACCCACAAGCCGAGGACGACAGGCGCAACTCCGGGCGCAGCCGCGCGGGTGGGAGCCGGCAGCATCCCGGCATGGCAGAGGGCTGGCGCTGGGTTTCTGTGCCATCGGGATGCAGAAGACTCCAGACCTGCCGAGCTGTGAACTGAAATGCATCGGCAGGGCAGTTAACAAACCCCCTATATTCTTCCCACCCATTCTGCACTTTCCATGACCTCTTCCTTTCATCGGTAAAAGTAAATTGAATTCAGCACCTTTAAAGACCCTGTCTGGATCCATAACATTCATAACCATGCTGTAACCATGAATGAAAAGCTAAGTGAGAGTATGGTTTGTATCCAAGGGCTCTTTTGCGTTTTATATGTTTACATATACCAGCCAATGGTCAGCAAATAAGCGCCACAGCTTGTAATGAAATGTTCGAACCATCTGTTTTAATCTGCGATTTAATTTCACTGTAAAATATTAAAGTTGTTCCGATGGTTGGGTTGGTACGGCTGCTTTATATGAAAAGGATTGAGTATCCCAGAGCAATTATACTGCACCAAGCACATGCTATGGGTATTATATTCTGTATTGTTATTTTGTTCCCTTAAAAACCTTAAATAGCTTTCTTAATACAGCATGACAGAGTTTTAGGTCTCTTTTTTTTTGTTAGAAACAGGTAGCAGATGCTGAGGACAAACATTAAGGATCTTTTTGAAAACAGCATGAATTTTTCAAAGTGCTAAAAATAAATAAAGTTTTAAAAAGCTAGCACGCAACCAAACAAAGAGGGACTGAGGAAGAGGAGAAGATTTCCATGTCACACAGAGGAGAGTGCCCTAAGTTGACAGTCAGCACGTGGCAGTGCCCGTGTGATGACAGCATCTGGTTGTTCCTCCGGTGATGTATTAGAGTTTGCAGCGTCGGGAGGTAGCTGGGAGCATGGTGCCGGCACTGCCTCTCCTGCTATGCTGTGGTTTATCAGGGTGATGGAGAGGCACTTCGCCATAGTGACATCTCCTGCAATGCATTACATTAACGAAACAATCATTCCTTACATTAGTAAAATAATAAAGTAAAACTAAGCTGTGTGGAATTATTTTACATAACTTCTGACACTGACTTTTGGTCTTCACCAGCAGCTGCATTACGGCACGGGATTAAAATGTCTGCTCTTGTTTATGGCAGTGCTAAATTTAGATGGCTGAACCCTCCTTTCTGTGCTCCCACATCACGTCCACGCTCGATCTCTTCAGGCCACTAAAGAGACAATGGCTGGAAAAGGAAGAAACCCCCTCACAAACAGCAATTTCAAATGATTTCCACTTTTTTTTTTGGCAAGTGGGCAGGCTCAGTGCAGTGTGCTGCTGGGTAACCACCGCTCTTATTTTCACATGGCTTGAACACTTATGTTCATATTTGCCTTGCGATACCATGATCCCTTGAGATAGTTTTGACTTTAAGGAAGCAATTCATAAACTCACACCTTTTTCTAGGTCCACCAGCACAGCAGGCCTGTGGGTTGGCTGGAATGGACAGCCAGAGGTTGCTCTTCCAGCAGTTACAAGTTGTCCCCTTGCCCCGAATTTCACATGTGAGCTCAAACTAGCCCCATCACTCTCAATCAGCAGCATCCCATGCCATGGTCCCACTCTGCCTTGCTTCTGGGCTCTTCATCTGCTCCCGTGACAGCTGGGATGGATATAGGGCAATAACGAGGAGCTTGAGTTTGTACCATTGGTGTACCCAAAATACAGAGCCTTTCTCCACGTACTGTGACTCACGTGCCTGTTTGTTAGGGATCTGGCAAGAGGGACACGCACATATTTCCCATGGCAGAAACTCCCCGTCTCGAAGGCAGGAAGCATTGCAGCCCTGTGAACCCAGTGCTTTAGCTAATCTAAAGCCCTGTAGGGAGTCGGGGCTAATTAACTCAGCGCTGCGGCATCCTGACATAACTATATGGCTTCTGGGACCCAAGCTAGTATTTCTACCCAGCAGTCTGCTGCGCTACGTGATATATCTTGCTTGGCCAACACTCGCTCAGGGGTCCCCAGCCCAGGACAGGGAGAAGCAGAGATTGCGCACACCGGCTGCCCCCCATCCCCGGACTCTGCAGCAGTCGTTTTCCATCGTACCCATGGCCACGTGTTGCTCGGTGTTATTTGGAGGAGTATTTGCTACTTGCAATGCATTTTCCTGAACGTAAGCTAGAAATTACTGATTTTTACCTTACACAGCTAGTATAAAAGCACTAATGTCCTAATGAAGAGTCTCACTTAGCTAAATGCTTCATACAGCTGAGTAAAACAAAGAATTTTACTAGAGCTTAACCCAGTCGTTCATAAGCTTTTTAACCCTGACCTTTCAAATCAATGATCTACCACTGGTTTTACCTTTCAAGAAGGAATTCCATTTTCGAGTGATAAAACATATTTCGCACTCCTTACAATCTAATGATTATTCTCAGCGTTACTGGATATATGAGGCCATCAAACCATTAGAAGGTATAAAATGTATTAATGTACAGCATTCACGGCTACATTTGCTTTAGAGTCAATAAAAGGGAAACAATTTATAAAGGGCATTTATGCTCATTACAGAATATCGATAGATTGTTTCTCCCATCATTTCTGAAGTATGAAGGACTCCCTTTCATGATGGATAGGAGAGGATTTGCATAAGCTCTTTGCTTATGCCCTGAACTTCTGCAGCGTGGAGCTGTGTGCAGGGGTTTGTGGCCAGGCTTTGGGCTGGGATGCATGTGGGGTGGGACCACATGTGGTACCCACTAATTCTTCCTTCCCAGGGGACCGAGCATCTCAATTTGGGAGTTATTCCCAGCAGCCATGTGAAGGCTCTATAGACAGCTATGGTGCTTTCAGCACCAGACATGAATTATCACAAGGCGGTGGGCAAATTGAGGTTGGAAAAGAAGAAGGGAATTTATTTGTGAGGAAGGTCAGGGCTGGCACGCAGAAGTGACGGCAGGGCTTTGCAGAGCACCTTCCTAAGCAGCAGGAGTACGAGAGAGGCTGCGTGACGCATACGGGGGAAAAAACGGAAAGGAGTAATGTGTGCTGTAGAAGAGGATATAGGAACACTGGTACTATAGCTAGAGGCAGAAATGTCATAGTTTGTCCTAGTGACTAACTCAATTAACTGCAGAAATAAAATCTATGAAGAGACAAGTGATTAAGGCACTGGCCTGAGTCTCAGCAGAGCTGGATTCTGTTCCTGGCTGTTTTCAGATTTCTGTCTGACTTTTGGCAAGCCTCTTCAACTCTCTGCGCCTTGGTTTCCCATCTGTTAAAGAGGAATAATAATATTTCCTTTCTCTCCTGCCTATTCCAGCAGCGAGCTCTTCTGGGCAGGCACCCTTCTCTCTCTCACAGTGTGTGTATAGGACTTTGCCTGCTGGGGTTTCGATCCTTGCACTAAAGCAGGACATAGAGGAACAGGGAGTGCCATGCCATAGAAGCTCATTTACTATTTACTATAGAATTTATTCACTATTATTTCTGATGACTAGGGGACTAAAGGGTATGCTACAACTTGTTAAACAGATTTCTTAATATCAGTTCTTCAAGGACAAAAGAAAAAAAAAAAATCAGTAATTTGGAGAAGGAAAGTCATTCACATCTCTGTTAAGATTTATAAGAGTCTGCACTTATCTTCCAAAGTAGAAAAATCACAGTTTGAGAGGACGGAGAAAACATTAACCACAGCAAAAAAGCAGAGAGTAGGCCTTTTCCATTTCCGATCTTGCTCCTCTACACATCTGGCTTCTCTATACGGACTGACCTTTTCAACATTTCTCACTGACAAGCCGTCTTCTTGATGCACATAGTGGTTTGCCATGCATGCATATGCTCATGCCCATCTGGTAGGGTGAAACTGTGCCCGCTCACAGGCGCACGCACACACACTAGGTAATATCAGTTGCAGAGCACTGGTTTAAGAGGACAACCAGCAAATATATAAAATTAAATCTCAGCTGCAGAGACTTTCCGGTAATAAGCAGTCCCAATTAGAAATGCAAATGTCATTGAAAGGGAGCATGTCTGTTGACAGTAGACTTTGAGGAAAGCTTTGGTTTTAGTGCTAGTAAATTACTCTTTAATTATGAGCACGCCTTACTTCTGAAAGAAGTGCCCTGCACACGCTGAACTGACAGCATGAGAAAGTTTCAGGCTGTTGTTTTCTTCTGTCAAATGAAACGTCTCACTCCCAAAAGGCAGAGGAGAGCCTTGTCGTCTGCATGGATTTAGTGCTCTAGTTCAGCTCGAGCTGGGGCTGGCCAGTGTCATTGACTCTCCAGATGGCAAGAAGTCATCAACTCGTTCAAAATGCTGGTATTAAAACAGCATGACTCTCATGCTCTTGATACATGTAAATATCTAGATGAAGAATTATCAAGGTTTGGGTTTTCCAAGGGATGGCAGAAAACAGTCTTTGCTCCTGCAGATCTTGCTTTCCCCGGCTCAGTCACCTCCCCTCCATGCGCATAACACCTCGCCAGCAGACAGAGGACCACAGGATGCTACAGCAAACCTTTCTTCAGGCCAGTGATATGTCCAACACCTCCACTCCCGTGCTGGCTGGATTATTAAAATAACATTTCCACTTCCAAGAAAGTAAATAAATCTCACTGGCAAGTTTGTCTTGTGACAGCCAACATCTTGTCTCCCCAAGAACTGGGCTGGTGTCCTGCAAAGCTGAAAACCCAATGCTCTAAAACCTGAGTGCAAGAGCCAAGAGATAACACCAGATCCATCTTCTGAGGTAGCAGATACAGTGCAGTAAGCAAATATGTTCTAGAAATCCTATTATTAAAGTTACAAAACCAGTTTAATTTCTTGGCGTTTGAAGTTATGGAATCTTGCCGTCAGTTTCCCAGAAAGCTTTTGCTTTTTTTAGCCTACAGCTAAAAAGCTTTCCCCAAAAGCTTCGTTGCCCTAAAGAGGCCATGCTGCATACCCACCTCAAAAGGCCCACAACACCTGGTTTCAGGCACAACAGGAAGATCAGAACATACCTTATCATAAATATGCATATGTGACACAAGAGCCTGCCGCCTTCTTGGCGAGATGCCATAATTGATGGAACCAAGTACAACAAAACTTCACATCACTGGTGGATCAGAAGAACAGAGGTAACCGAAAGGCTAGAAAATTACAGGTTTACTGACATCCTGCTCAACCTTACCCATTCTTTATTGAAAAGAGATAATAACTATCTATAGGAGAGCTGTCTTAAGGCTCCATTCATTCCCTTTCGCTAGCCCAGCTGAGAGGTGGTATAATATAACGCACACTGGCATCTGGCATGTCATTTAATTACACCTTCAGCTTGCTGGGAAAATGTTTGAAGTGTCAAGGTAAGCAAATATATTTCCCCTGCTACAGGAGAGCTCCTGCAATGGCAAGCAGAGAAGATGGGGTTTGCTCCAGCCATTACTCTGGGTCTGCATGAGGAAGGTGATGCAGAGGAGTCTAATTCATGAACAATTATCGCCCTTTGATAAGACACCATCTGCTCCCAGCAGCCTGGCTCCAATTCCCCAACAGACACTTGGGAATTCTTCCCCAAATAAACCATTGGTGTAACAGGAAAACAGTACCATTGGCTCCAGTTAAGTTGTGCCTTCTCGCATCAGCCCTGTTCCTTTAACAAAGAAGTAAAAAAACGTCAAGAGCAGTAAAATGCCAGTCACCACCACCGAAAGAGTCAGGCAGGGCTTGTTTCAGCTCATCAGCCCGATAAGTGCTCTGCTCAACAGTGAGAGGCTGTTAGACATCACCTACGATAAGGATGAAGGTAGACTAATATATCTGTTCTAGTGGACACCTTCTAACCAGTGGTGACTTTGGCCCCGAGCTGATTCAAGGACCTCTTTTAAAGAGCACAAGCTGATGAGCAAACCAAACAGTCAGGCGTTGCATTTCCCTAGTGAAGCCCAGCGACACCCTCCATTAGCCAAGGAGAAGCCCACACACCCGTGAGCTAGGCAGCAGCTGAGGACCTCCAGGTTCTTGTCCCTTCTGTGTTCCTAAAGTGCTATGTTTGCAAGAGAGAAAAAAAAAAACCAACTCTAATTTCAGAGACAGCTATGCTGAGACACTTGCCCCCATCCCGTGGTGCTGGGGGTACTCGGCTGTGTTTTGCTCAGCTCTGCAAGCACCGCTCCTGCAGCGAGCGGCTGGCTCCGGCAGCGGGGACAGCCAGCACCCTCCAGCTCCACTCCTCTCCATGGCTGCTTTTAAGTCACCACATATTTAAAAGCTCAGTTCTCCTTTTTCACTGCTGTGAAATAAGATTGGCCTCTCTATCAGCGCTTCTTCTGGGCCTTGGTGCTGTGCACACGAGGGACGGGGAGGGGGCGGACACGGTGGGGGGCTCAGCATCGCACCCCAGTTCAGCCTGCACAGTAGGAAAGCTGCAGCTAACCTCACCGCTTTCTAAACCAAAGGTGACCCCTGAGCCTTCGACCCTGCAAAAGCCAGTGAAACAAAGCAGAGTGCGTTAGGGCTGGACCTATTACAAGTAATTGAGGTGAAAGAAATAAATCACATATTTTTTCTCTTTGTGTGTTGGGGGGGGGGGTGGGAGGAAAGGAGAAGAAAGTTCAATGCAGATATTAGTCACCCTGTTTTGTTCTTACTAATGGAAATTTCTCAGAAACCAAAATAAAGGGTGTGGCATAAGAACCTGAAGAGATTAAAATTAGCTAGAACCCACATCCTAACTTTTAAACCCAGTGCATGAATGCAGGTGTCTGCAGCTGAGCATGGTATTTTTGTTTCAGTTCATGCGAGGCATGAGTCATTTCCATCAAAAGAGGAGGATGTCTTGATCTGTGTGTGAGCGAGCGCTGGAACAGCAGCTGTTGGAGCAAATACAAACATCCATGCCAAGGATTGGAAGGATGGAGTTTATCTAATATGTAAACAACCACCTGCTGCAAATGAAAAATTACACCCACAGCCACCTGAATAAGATAAGCATATGATGGGGAAAACGAAGAGACAGATTTATTATTAATTTGTTGGAACTTTTTGAGACAGAACAGTAGGATGCACAAGGAAACAGCACCCCTTGCCCCAGACCTGCTCAGCAGTATTTATTTTGCCTAAGTGATTTCCTTTTCTTTGCTAAGTCTGGTGGAGATGAAAACACCAACCCAAAGAAGATAATTAAAAGCTAAATGAAACTACATACAGCTGTGCTACGACATGGCTAATGAACATGCAAATATATACATACGACAAGGACATAATGCAGACTGGCTGCCTTGAGTGGTTAGCGCAGATTTCCAGGAGCTGGAAATGCTATTGATTAAAACCGAGCTAAACTTCCTGCCTCCAGACTTCAAAGATCAGCCTCAACATAATCATCATGCAGCATATGGGAACGTGGCTGCAAGGAATTGATGGATAATGGCTTGGGGACCTGAAGGTTCACACATAGGATGGGAGATGCTCTCTTGGCTGCTGAGTGAGGCTCCTCGGCGGCCAGGACCAGCTCCATATAAACCTCCTCAGCATCTTGGCATGCTCTGTCTTGCTGTCAATTAAGATTTTGGAGTTGTGGGTTTTAGCTGGGATATTTATTTTTGCCTTCCCACTTCACTTGGCAAGATGCTGATATGCAGAGGACACATTTCTAGGAGGACCAGGGCTGTAGGTAACACATGTAAGGCAAAGCTTCTGGGAGCCTATAGAACAGAAGGCACGGCAGCATGGGCAGCTTCTCCTCTGAGGGTCTACTGACACATCGGCATGAGAGAAGACCAAGACCAAATCAGATTTCCCTTACTAGTTGAAAAACAGCCAGCTGAGAGTAACTCCCCAGCCCAACCGGAGATGCGATGAGTGAGTTGGGGCTCAGCCCCGCGCAGAGCAGGTCTCCCGTGCAGGGGACCTGGTCCTCCCTGCTGCTGCCCTGTGCCCCCTTCCCTGGCCATGCCGTGACAGAGACATTACAGAAACAGAGCAAAGCTCATTCCTCCTCTGTGATGACCACAGAAAGGGCACATAGCCTTGGGGAAGGCCACGGCCAGGAGAAGAGCATGGGGAGATGCAGCACAGCCTTAGACCTGAGCCACCGGGACAGCCAAGAGAGAGGACACCTACGGAAACCAAATTTGTGCTGAACACAACGGTTAGTGCATAAAAATTAATCAAGTACTACAATGACTTGCTTTATTCATAATACTTAATGGTCATGTAATAGGAGTTTTTATTCAGCAGTTAAAGTTCATAAGTGCAGGTTTTACATGTAGAAAGGTATTATGCTGATAGTTTAATTACACACCTTTCTGCACACCAAAGAAAATGGGTTACGCGGGTTTTATAATTAAAGAAGGACTTCTGAGGGGAAATGAACTTTGTAGTTAGCAACATAATATTTGATTTTTATCAGATGTTTTTGTTTTGAATTTGCCAGCACGCAGTGGTGTTGTGAACAGG
This sequence comes from Gavia stellata, assembly GCF_030936135.1. Classification (NCBI taxonomy): domain Eukaryota; kingdom Metazoa; phylum Chordata; class Aves; order Gaviiformes; family Gaviidae; genus Gavia; species Gavia stellata. Next base: position 20,190,478 of record NC_082605.1, read on the forward strand.
TAAGAATGCTCCAAACTGCACGAGGTGTCAGGGGGAAGCTTTGAAAATGCAGCATAAAGCAGCAATATTTAAAAATAGCATGGGCAAGCACGAGGCATAAACATCATGTGTTTGGAAGGCTCCCCAGAGCTCTGCCCATGCAATTATATACAGCACAAATCTGTCCAGTACGTCTAGGAAACTGGGGGGGGGGGGAAACAACCCGAACAAGTAAGTGAAAAATAAACCCTCGTCCTAGCCAAAATAATAAAAACTTTTACTTTCTATTTTTCTTATTTTTGTTTTCAATAAATCTCATGACCAGTGAATAGAATTTTCCCCTCCTGCATGCCTACAAAGGTGGGAAAAGCCAAAAATGTGATGGATGTTTGTGTGTGCATTCGCTATTGGAACTCACAGGACTACTCTCACTATTCAAGGCACAGATGGGCACGAGGCACTGCCAGGTCAGGGCCAGCTCTGTCCCCCTCTAGTAACACTGTGGACGTCTGTACTAAAGATGGTGGCGTCGGGGAAGTCAGTAGTTCTAGGGCTCCTCCCTTTTCAGGTTTTAAGAGGCTCCGCTTAGCATAACTTTATTTCTATATACATATCAAAGCACATAAAAAAGCATATGCGGGTATATATACGTGTATATTTATAAACTGCTAGGTGAAATCCATTTTTCTAACACAGCAAATATACCGACAGGGATTTTTCTAAAGTCTAAAATACTTCAAACATCACCAAATGCCCTTCCACTCGTATGATACAAACTGACAGGCTCTTACTGTGCCCAACACAAATGAACATTAACAAGCGGGTTGAACCAAAAAAAAAAACCAAAACACCAAAAAAATCAACAAAAAAACCCCAACTTTCCAAAAACAATAAGCAAGGGCAAGGCCTGAAATATTTTGAAATATTTTGAGTACGCCCTTTCCTTTCTGGCAGGACTGGAGAGCGACTGCCCTGGATGTTATGATTTGCTGGTGAAGGTGGAGGCCAGGTGACGGCAGACAGCGATGCCGGTGACGGGGCTCCCTTTGCTCTGCAACAGCCTCCTCGGGCACTCTGGACCTACCAGTGGTGGTAGAAATCAAGCATCTCCCATCCAAATACAGTGGAATAATTTCAAAATCCTTTTAACTGGAGCAGACACTCAATAATTACAAGAGGACCAGTTGTGTAAAGGGCGTATCCAAATATAAATGGCCTTTTTTTTTTTTTTTTAATTTTCTTGGCCAACTGCATAAATTAATGACAATGAGAAAGAACTGTAACTGTTTTTTTCTTATTAAATCCATACACTTTGGCTCTACTCATCATCGTTAACATACTGCTAAAAGAGCTGTTACTGTATCTTTCAACCCTCATCCCGCAATCAAGCCCTCGCTGCACTGTTGTGGATTTCAAATAGTCGCTTGTTTAAAAATAGAATGTGGTGTTTTTTTTTTTTTTTTAAAATCTGACTGCCAACTGAATGCAAACAGGTAAAAATTAACATATGCAATTGTCAAGTGTCAAATTCAGCTCCTCAGCCACCAAGCTTTACATGGCCTGAGTGAGTGGGGCTCACGAAACCGTGAGGCTCCATCGCCTACAGGCAGAAGTTGTGCGAACAAAGATATACACTGAATTTTTTTTTTTAAAGTTACACTGTGCTTTTTGGGTGTGTACGCATGACTCGTTCTTTGTAATCCGTGCATTTATACAAAAGATCCAGTAAGCCCTGAGCTAACAGCTCAGCCTCCACGGGGCAAATTCGGGGTGTACCGTACGGTTACAGAGATGCTCTCCACGATATCCATTCCTGTTATTTTTGTGCGTTCTCCACCCTTACAAAAGAGGATACTGTTCCAACGATATTTTTTTTAACTCTAACAAAGGTAATTATAACAGGATTAAGAGATTTATTTTTTTTTCTCCCTACAAAGTACAATTGCCTCATATCAGAGAATTATACCAGACTTATGACTAGACGTGTTTTTACTGTATATGGAAATGTATTAAAATGAATGTATAGCTCAAAGACACTCATCATCCATTGTATTGTTTTGTAGAAGCCACTTTTCCCACGAAGGGCAACCACATGTGAAGGGAGAGAGTCCAAGTAAGTATTTGGAAAACACTTGAAAACGAGCTACAAACAGCGCTGTGCACTCGCACCAGCTGAATTCAAATACCCACTCGAAAAAAAAAAAATCATTCGTTTCCCAACAAGCCAAGCCTGGCTCCCTAAACCGGGAGGAACGGCAACGCTGGTAAACTTGCAGAAATATTTTTACAATTTTATTAGAGGTTTTAATTCAGTGCTTTATCTACCTCTGTTAGTCTGCAAACTAGCTTTAAATATTCAAGTGGTAATTAATGAATCTTTTATGTTGCAAATCAAACATTTTCATCTGCGCTGTGGTACAGTGGCAGTGAGAAGGAGGGGTTTAAAGTGTAATTGTTTCTACTGTTCCCCTCGCAGTGCTGAATGCCTTTTTACCCTTTATTATATCATCGGCTTTTGCTTCAGTTCATCAGCGCTTCGCCACATCTTATCGTTCGATATTTGCTGTCTATTTTTTTTTTTTTCAATTCAAGATTCTTACTGTGCCTTTGCCAGAGACATTCCTAAGGAGATGGAAACTCTCTGAATGTGGAATTTTCGCATGAGTGCAAAATAATAAAAAGCATGTGTGTATTAAAAAGGGATCAACTTAATGGGAAATGAGCATTGGGTTACATTAATATTCTATTACAGTAAAAATCATATTTAATAAATTTTCTCCAGATTTTTCAGAATCTTACTGTATTTTTCTAAGTCGTATGCCAATCCAAAGAAACAGTGTATATGATACATTTGATTTATGTTAAGTAAATAACCTGCACAGCCCATTTTTTGGTTTAAAAAAAAAATATTAAGTGTAGAAACACACACCAGACTGAAATGTGTGCTTAGTTTCCATCTGCTAGGAGGAATAGTGTTGGTCTTGTGCAGCAGAAAGCCTTTATAAACAGTATTCTATTTTATTGATGCTATATGTGGATTTTTTATGTTATGTGGCAAGAGCAGGAGAATGAAAACATTGTAATTTATCCTAAACCGTAAAATTATACTAGTACTAAAGTAATTACTTCACATATTAAAATACAGTTTCCTTTACTTTCTTTTGTCATCACATAAAATCAGGCGTTGAGCGCTGCAGCGCAAAGGGGCCGGAGCTTTTCTTGCCTTCACAAAGGATTGACACATCCCTGATCGTACACTATATCACCCGACCCTTGTTGTTCTGTGACCCTAATTAATATTATACCCAGTGACATTTATGTATCAGAGCAATAAGCTAAACAGGAAACAATTTATGTCACCTAAAGCTTTTTAACAAATCGATGCAACTATTTGTAATTGCTTGTTTCACAAGATTAAAAGTACTCAGCCTTGATCTTCGCCCACAGTTTTGTGGCCAACATGACCTGTGCTTCCGTTGTAAAATAGGAGTGTTGGTGATCAGCACCTATTTCCATCAAGTAATCCATATTGCTAATATTTCTGGAATTTTAATGTAGTTACAATTTATAGCCGATCAAATGTGGTTACCTAAATTGCTGTTGCTAGTAGACAGTTTAACTGTCTTTATTAATTACAGTATAATTTAATGTTTGAGTACAGGCACTTGTGTTGGTCATTTTTACAGCCAAAGCAGTTATGTGCCTTATGACGAACCATTTTAGCATTTTCAATGGAAATTTGCTAATATGATGAGTGATAAAAATGTCAAACTCTGGTAAATAATGGTTATTGCTTTGGCTGGAATTAATCCTTGAAAGGACGGTTACCTTCAAATTAACATTATAACGTGAAGGAAAAAAAAAAAACGTTTTTTAGGCTTCTGAGGTGCACAAAAAATGGCCACTGAACGCCTTTAAATAAATACATACAAAACCCCACAAAGTGGGTTGTTGTTTTTTTTTCTTTTCCTCCAGGTAGACGGAGAAATTTCCTGTGGAATAAAAAGGGAGGAGGGGCTCTTTTTTGTTAAATACCCCAAGGTGATGTTGTTTACCATTTCTAGCTCGCGTGCTTGAAGATACCTAACGAAGCCAATCAAACGAGGCAAAAAGGAGGACTTTGTCACGCCTCAGCCCTGGGGGTTTGGGCCAAAAGCGGGTGCAGCCAGCACGGAGGCCGCGAACACGCACGGAGGCCGCGTCCCACCACGTCGGTCATCGCTGTTGGGGGAGACGGCGGTTTGTTGCCACCAACGTGGCGATATGAGGGTGAAGAGCGCTTCGACGTGACGGAATAACCCACCGCTGCAACGAAGATGAAAGATAGCCCTGATTAACACACCATTAAATGAACGTTTAACATCATCACTGAAGACGGAGCCTGATTAATAGGTCAAGAAGGGCTAATTACACTTTGTTGTGAGGAAGGGTGTGTATGCGTGTCTGTGTGCGAGCGAGAGGCACCGAGAATTGCTAGTCCCTTAAATTAGTCCAATAATGTGAAATTTGTCATACGCTGTGATCGTGGCCCGAGTTAAATGTCACCGTTCAGATCATCTGCAGAGAGCAGCTGGGGGTGCACGGAGCACGTTGGCTGCCATGGCCTCCTGGGCCTCCAGCGCCTGCGCCGGGACCCCCTTATCTTCTCCAGTACAGGAAAAACCCGGAAAAACTACGAACTGACTCCAGTTTTCTTTGGAAACTACTCAGAGACGCATTGCCTCCCCACTGACCATAAAAGTGCTTTTCAGCTGCGGTGGAAAACAGCGTTTCTGACTGGAAAAGGTATTTCCCAGCTGGCTGTTGCTGGTGGCAGCGCTCTGAAGTAGGAAGGCATTTTGTGAAGTTCCACGATATGGCTGCCAGGGAGGAGGAATGGGATTATTAACAGAAAGATGACACAAAACGTTGCGTTCGACATCCAGCAAAGAGCTAGGCCCTTACCCGCTGCTAGGGCAGCATTAACTCAGCAGGAGGGGAAGGGCCCCATCCTGCTCCTCGACTCGGTGCCAGCTCCTCAGCACAAGCATCATTTGGCACCTACCCCAGCAGCTCCCCTGAAATGGGAGGCCACAGAAAGTCAGATGACGACAAAGACAACAGTCGGGTCTCTCCTGCCTCGCAGGCATGCCGGCGCCGAGACCTCTGGGCAGGTGAAATACCCAAGTCATCTCTGATGGCTTCATAGCTCATGACCTGCCTGGCTTCCCCGCTGGTCACCTGTACAGGGACACCGTCCTCAAACAGAGGAGCCGAGAGCCCTACTGGGATCCATTTGGGGACGTACTCCCCTACCTGGAGCTGACTCTCCCACCCGTGTTTTAGAGACGCAGAGCACTTCTGGCAAAACGTGTCTCAAGTTTCGGCTTAACACCCTCTGCCTGCGACTGACTTAGGAAAATCTCAATCCCAAAAGTGGGACCTCTCCAGTTTACTAAAATCTCACTAGTGATAAAAGTGCGATACATGCCCAAACCCAAATTTTATTATCTCTGTATTATTAAAATCTACCAGTCAATACCATTTTGAGACACATTACAATGGGTGTGCAAAGATTCCCCCCCCCCCCCCCAAAAAAGTAGTTATCTGGTATAATTTTATGATAGAATATTTTTATAAAATCATTTGTACTAATTTAAGCATTTATCATTATATGCAAAAAGATTTCTTGATGAGAATATTATAGACGGTGCATGTTTTTGACATTAGCATTTTATTTGGATGACTAATCTTGCAGATGTGAAATTTTAATGAATTATTCATGAAAACTCTCTCCTCTGAAATTTCAGTTTGCTGCTAATGCTAGTTATTAAACATTTTATTTTTCTTTATAAAACTTGATGAAGAAAATAAACGTGTGCTTACTCGAAAGGAAAGAAGGTGGGTTTTTCCCTGTCAAGTTTGTCTCAGGTGACAGTGTGACTTGGGACTTTGGTCCTCACGGTTTTGTGGACCAAGAGGTTGATGGTGCAAACCCCCCTTCCGCGTAGGTACGACTTGCATCGAACCTTTCCTACCGAAGCCAGCAGCGCAGCTCCCGTTAGGGCACCGCATTTGGAAGGATTTGCACGATGAGGCCCCAAACCCCTTGGTCCACGCTTTCCCCTTTGAAGTGGAATTCAACGAGAAAGCAAATCCCCTCAACTCCCCGTGTCCCAAACGGTCAAACACCGATGGACTTTCTTGGAAAAGGGGATGAATTCTTCGAATGACAGCATCTTCCTCGCGTCCAGTGCTCAAGCAACAAACGAGCGCCCTGTCCAGACCGGCCGTGAAACCGTCGCTAAAATATCTCGCGATTTGATGTGGTCGGGGGAGACCCAAGGAGAGCGATGAGACTGTCCATGAACGTGCTGGGACGCGGGTGAGATGCAACCAGCTGCTCCATGGATCGGCACTGGGGCCCGGGGCCTCAGGGGATGCGACACGGGAGTCATTGGGGGCGGGGAACAAAACAAAAACTTAGGACATGGCAACTTGCATTACCAGTGTGAACAACCAGCATTTTTATTGCATTTGAGAATGCTATAATGTCAGTAATTAGTACTGACTACACAACATTTTTTATTGTCTGTATCAACAGACATGGAATGATGGAATTACAGTTGATGTAAGGAATGAGTTTCTTTTATGCCTTATCAAAAAAAAAAAAAAAAAATCTTGTTACTGGCAGCACATACACACAAAGCACCATGCTAACAGTCTGGACTGTACCATTTTCATCAAGGCTTATGGGTAGAAGATACTTTGTTACCTGGTCTGGGCCCGTTAGAACGCAGTCGTTACCTGCGAATTCACCTCGCAAGACTAGAATGCTAAATGACTTCTGAAACATCTAAAAACTCCCTCTGAGTTCATTAACCAAAGGTACCAAAGGATTTCAAAAGAGCTTAAACCCTTTTTTCCCCCCCCCCATGCTATAATGGACGTGAGATTATTGGCCATCTGAAAACTACAATAGTTCAAAATTATTTTAAAAAACTTTAGAGCTATATATATATTTATGTATGTATATATATATAAAATATCTAATGATCTTCAGTATTTGTAGAACCAGAATCCCTGCCCCGGTCTCCTCCCAAAGCGGGAGCTCCGGGAGAGGGGAGGTGCAGGACCTGCGGCGGGACTCTTGCGAGTGAGAATCAAAAAAAGGGAATGGTTTTTGTGGTCACTTACTCTACATAAGCCTTGATTTTTCATTTCACTTCTAGTTGAATGCAGAAACCTAACAGGTTTTACATTTACAAACTTTTTTTTTTTTTGTGGACAAGGAAGGCTTTGACTCTCATTCCTGACAGCGATTTACCTGATACATGGTACTACTTTCATAATGTACGCTTTTCTTTGAGAAAAAAAACATGTAACAAATTGTCTTTACATCTTGGCACCTTGTAAAGTTTTTTTTTTTTTTTTATACAAAAGTTCAATAGTTTGACACTCCCCATTATTAATCACTACTTCACTGATAAACTTTGAAAGTGTGACCCTGGAATTCATCATGCAAAATATTTACTGCAGCAGGAGAAAAACTTTTTTTTTTTTTTTAAACGACTTTTTTTTTTTTTCCTTTCAAATATATGAACTTTGTTTAAGACAGCCAGAAAAGGCAGTGGTAAGATAACAGAAGGGGTGGGAAAGTATCAAAAAAACCAGCTTAAACACAAAAACTGTACAAAAATGCTTCGATCAATGATAACAGGAGAAAAAACAAAATCTGTCAACTATGTTACAATTTAAAAGCTGAAAAAAAAAGTCAGGGATTTTCTCCCACATGTCAGCAAATGTCATCCAATATTCTTAAAGCAAGGATAACTAAATAAAATACATGTGCAGCGTATTCTGCAATTCCATTACATACAGTAGTTTTTTTTTTTTCAAAGCTATTTTTTAGTATAGTTAATATAAAGCAGTTGCACAAAAAGCAAAAGGTGTTTTGACAAACAGGTCTGCATTTATTCCTTTTGAGGAATGGTATCTAAAAAAAGGACCTTTCCACCTTTTCCTCCCTCCCCACCCTCCCCCCAAAAGACAAAGGCTCACACAGACACAGTGGGATATATATGTACAACATAATAAACCCCTCCCTAAAGAAGCAACTGTATATCCAAAGGGATACAGAATCAGAATTGTAAAAATCATAGTGAAGTTTGCTTGATGTAAAGCCTGAGATTTTCAGTTGGTTCTTCTGCAAGGCTGCGACACCTGCCAGATATGTTAAAATCTAATTTTTTATTTCTTTTTCTCTTTTTTTATTTTTTTTATTTTTGCTACAGTCTTTAGACTAAGCATGCAAGACATACAACTAAGTGCAACTGAGTGAAATGTATTTTTTATTTACTCATTCCCTAACAGTTTGGACTGAGGTATGCGTACTAACAGTTTCTCATGCTGTTATCTTTACTCATGTCTAGCTACACATGCTGAGAATGAACTAATCTACCAGATTTTTATCCCCTTCTGAATACCGAACTAACCAGCAAACCACTCAGTTTAGAAGCACAGGGCTCAATTCTCATGATCCCCATCTGGCTACCGCCGGCACGTCACGAAGCTGCCTGGATATAATTTAAACCAAAAAAACCCAATGTTTCAAATGACCACAGACTGCCCTTTTTTTCTGTTCTTTTTTTTTTTTTTTTGTCTTTTGAAACAGAAAGCAGAGTTGAGTTTTATAAAAGTAACTGCCAATAAAATTTCTTGTACCAAAGCTTATGAGTGGACAGGAGTGTTATTTCCTTATGAAAAATGCTGACCAAAAACTAAACAAAACTGAGCAAATGTGCCAAGATCAACCAGAATTAAAGCAGTCATCCCAGCACAGTCCCGAAACAGAAGTGGCACACAATCTGTAGAACCAAAGACCAAAAAAAATTTTTTTTTTCATTTAATTCTAGAAATACTATTATGTGGTCCAGTTAAATTGTGGGAGCTTTTCTGTTCTCTTCTGTATTTTATTAAACTGCCTCCTTTATCTGATACTCTAATTTTCCGCAAAATAACTGTGTCTTTGCTTTCTCCAGCTCCCTTCTCATAGCTCCAGCAGTAACACTGATTCCTAGTTTTAGCCTCAAAAGCTCTCCTCGATTCCTCTTTACAGACTTTCATTTTGGTCACTGTAAAGAATTGCAAATAAAAACTAACAACTTTGGTTCAGACATCTACTCGGCCTTCTAAATTTTCTAGAATAAAGGAGCAGTTTCCCTCTCAGGTTAGCAATAGCCCACATCTTGTCATTTCCCTCTAAATTCTTCAACCTCCTTTGATCAACAATAAGAGGATATTTGGCTTCATAAGATAAAGCATATAACAGAGAACATAATTTACCTTTGTGTAATATCTTTGGTAATTTTAGGAAAAAAAAAGGTACAAAGAAGAATATAAATTAAGCTCTGAAAGGCTTTTTGAAATAATAAAAAAGCTACAGTCCTACATAAATAAATGAGTGACGGAAAAGTGGTTGCAGAATGAAAATGTTTAGGTGTTTGGTGACCGAGGTTTACTGACCTATCGCAACAAATTTTGTATGTCATGTTTGCTTTGAAGAGCCTTGCCAGTTTTGCCTAACAAGCCCCGGCACAAATTCTCTCCTAGATCTCCTGTCTCCTACGTACGGCGAGGTTTCCATACTGGCTGGTGTAATATTGCGTAACAATCTTAACTGCAGTACTGGATTTGCACAGCTCAAAATTAACACTATAGCATTAGTGGGGCTCCATCCTTATTAACTCCCGTAACAAGTTCAATCTGAAATCTAATTTGTATTCAGACAGATTAACGCCACCAAGCAATCCTGAACTGATGTTTAACCGTGAAACATCATCACGTACAATAACAATTTAATGAAGTCATCTTTCCAACCACTATTTGCAAATGCAAATGCAAAAAGAAAAAAAATAAAATTGTAATAATAAATGTATAGGTGCCCATCTCGGTAATCTTAGATATTCCAGAAAGGTTTGTTGACCCATTAGAACTCTTGTTCCAACAACCGAGAACTTGCCACTGTACTATTCAACCTCTAATAAAAGCAAACTCTGTTGGTGCTGCATATGTTTCTTTGTGCTGTTCAATTTTGTGGCATTTGCTAATATTCACCGTTGCTGCCAAAAAAAAAAAAAAAAAAAATCAAAAAACCCAAACCAAAAGAAGAAAAAAAATATTAAAAATACTGCTTTGTGGAATGAATCTGTGTTGCTTCCTACAGTGTTTCTATGTTCATCTGTCATTCATTCTCATTCTTGCAGTACTTCATTCCTCTCTCTCCGTTGGACAACCCTTCCACATGTATAGTGCAGCATTTGGGACCTTTTCAAAAAACAACAAAAAAAAGGAGACACCGAAATGGAATGTTTTCCATAGCTAAAGAAAACATGGTGGCATCTGAAGGAAACTGGAATGAATGACAGAAAAAACTACAAACAATTCAATGACATTCAGCTTCGTATAATAAAAACACCTATTAACATTCATCACAAAGTACAGAAAACGTTGAAGCCTCTGAGAGGCCCTGGGCCCAGATGAGGCCTGAGGTCAGAACTTAAAATGGTAGAGGAGAAGTGGGGCAGGGGAATAAAAGCAATACATTAAAAAGTTTGGGATAGTTTTTTCTTTTAACCCCTCCCCGATAGACACGCTCACACGCACACACACATATCCACACACGTGCACACACAGGCCTTCCCCATCCCAAATGGAAGCAAAAAAAAAAAAGAAACCAACCAAAAAACAAACAAAAAAATGGAGTAAAGGCAGTGATAATCAACATGCAGTACTGTGCAAATATGTTGTCCATTGGAATCCTTAAAATCTGGGCAAAGACTTGATCTGCAGTTCAGGTGTACATGCTCAGTTTGATGTCCTCAAGTGTCCAAAATTGGCAGGACCTGCAGTCCACAGCTGGCTGCTAAATGCAAGTAAATCAGTTTAGCAAATTTACAACACTGATGTTGACTGTAAGAGAGGAAAATCCCAAGTACCAAACAAGTCCATCCAATGCACAGAGTACAAATTCCTTTTTTCAACAAAAAGTAGAAAAATCAAAAATACTCCCAAATGGGATACTTGATGGCACTAAGAGTTAACATATTTCATAGTTGTCAAAGTGGACTGAGAATCCTCCAGACTGTACAATAATGGAGAGATTTCACAGCTAAGTTTGACGTGTTCTTCCAATCTTCATTCTCAGGGTAACGATGTCAGACATACTCATTCTATGTCCTCATTTACAGGTTCATCTTCATAATCTCTGTCGTGATCGAAATCTGGACTGTGGTTGGCTGTTGTCACTAAGGATAGCGGGCCTTCATTTTCATCTGGATCTAACGGTTCTTCTTTGACATGCACGGGGTGCCTGGAAAAACAAAAATATGGTCAATCAGCAAGCTCCTCGTTAAAGAACAGATTTGACTGTGGTTTGGGAACAAAAGTGAAGTGGTTTGGGCGTTCAGACCCGGTGTGCCAAGCCTAGGAGCTCCAGGTCACCAAGGAGAAGACCCTCAACTTCTGCGCTGGCCACCGGAGCCCAGCGAAGGCTACGCCGGGCAGGCAGCGCTCAACTTCCCCGGGAAAACGCTCTGGGAGGAGCGAGCGCCTCAATAGGACTTCCATCTTGGGATCAAGAGAAAACGCTCTCAGCTGACATATTAAGTTGATTAATACAATCTTTGGATAAATAAGCGGAATAAGCATCCGAACGGCAAAGCAGCAGTTCGTCAGCCCGCCGAGCCGGCGGAGGCTGGGCTAATCATCGCTCGCTGTGTGTGCGGCGTCTCTCGTTAACATGCAGAACCTGTGAGACAACTCTCCAGAGGACGACCCCAAGTGAGGTTCTATCATTAATCAACTTCAAGCAAACACAGCAAAGAGACACCATGATACATGCTTTAAACTCCAAATTAATGCATATTTTTACAAACTGTCAATAAGGGAAGAAAAGCCCTGCCAGGAAACACAAACAGAGAGGAAAAGGCTCGCTCAACACAACAATATGATAAGAAAGCACAGTCCTAACGAGAATAATAACACTGTCAGCTGTAAACAAGGCAGAACATGATCCCCAGCTCACAGTGGGCACAAGGATGTACTAAAGAGATGAGATCTGCCAAATTTCTCATTACGGCATAGCACATGAATAACCCGCAGGGGAACGGGGCTTGGTCATTCAAAACGGGTATGATAACAATTGACAAATGTTGTTCGTAAATCATATTTACAACAAATCCTATACAAATACAAATTACCTTTTTTTTTTTTGTTCGGCAGCTTTTGAAATGTAAAATAGCCATGTGAGTCAATAGTGTCTTGTTGGTGGGACTTTATAGGAAAGTAGGATTTTATTGACATTACCAAGTATTAATAATGCGACACAGCAATGGAGACCCTGTTTGCTTCCTAAATAATTGATGTTGTAGGCAATCCCTTAAAATAAAGTGTTAATGAGTTCAAGTCCCACTCTGTCTCTCATTGAGTTGATATCCACCTCCTAGAGTCTTGTTTTTTCTCCAGGCGAGCTGATTTAACCCTTTCACGTAGGCTACGTGAAAACATAACCCGAAGCGCAAACCTTCATTTGTAAGAACTTTTTCTCTCCTTGCACAGCTTTGCTTTAAAATGAATGCCTTAAAATAGCTGCATTTTATTTTATGTTTTGTGTGGATAGGAGCGACAAGACTGTTTGTGCTCCATTGCACTGACGGACAGCAAGAATAAATCACCGAACAGGGAAAATATATTCGGTATCCACGTACGAGCCATAGGTAACCCTACCCATTTCAAGCGACCAGGGTGATCCAGCTGTACGCTTGTATAGTGTGCAAAGCTGCACCGCACCCTGTTTATTTATTTCAACTTGAGCCTGGATCAGTTTAGGAAGCGTCTAACTTGCTGACTACACACATTTCTGATGTGAGCTGTGAATGTCTTTCAAGTCCCTGCATATTTCAACTTCTTGAGTTGCAAAGTGCTCGATCAATACTTAAGTACTAACTGCACCTTCCAACCCATCCAACAAGGGAACGGTGGGGAGAAGGGATGCAGCATCCACATACACACACCTTTTCCCTTCAAATTCACAAACACACGTCCTATCAACACATTCCTGGGAGCAAAGAGGTTCCTCTGCATGTCACGTAATTTTTGCAAAAATTACAAGGACAGGGATGTTGCTTGTACAATTTTGACCTAATTATTGAAAAAGGGGGGCGGGGGGAAGACTGGGAGGAGACGATTCAAATATCAGAGGTTAAGAATTAGCTTAAGCACATAAAAAGTCTTGTGAGCAGATCGTCATCTCAGAGGTGTGCATGTGCTAACCGTCCTGGCGGCTCGGGGCCTGAGCCAACATGAAACCATGCAGATTATTTGCAACTAGAAAAACTTACATTATGAATAGGCTGTGGGGGCCTCACTTGGGAGAAAACATGAAATGAAAAACAGAAGAAAAAAGGGGAAAGAGCGGCTACACATAGAGACGGATAAAGCGTGTGCTACTCGGCCTTTACGGCAGTGATCTTTTTTACTGCTGTTTTAATTAAAAAGTTGCGCTTGTCGGCTTTCTGGTTTCGATGCTGCTGCCGGGCTATTTTTTTTTTTAAAAGTCTTATTTTTGAAAACACAGATGGGCAATTTTCAAAGGAGAGAGGAGAACGCACATGGTGTGCGGCAGAGGTGGCCTTGGCACATGGACGGGAGTTTCTCCAAAGGCTGCTCAGGGGCCACGTCCCCGTGTCCCACCGCATCCCCGCAGCACCTCGTGCTCGGCCAGAGGGCAGAAGTTACTGGGTGCCAGCAGGTGAGATAGGTACCCACTGCGCTTGCAACCACTCGAAACGCTGTGAAAGCTCCTTCAAAGGTCCCCAAACCTTTCCAAAGCAAACTCTGCCCCTCTTCTGGTTTTGTTAGGAAAGCAGGTGAAACCAGGTGGTTTTAACCGAGTTTCTCTCTGAGGTTTGGTGTGGTTCCCAGAAGTCAAACTGCCAAAACTTCAGGAGTGAAAAGCAAAGCAAGCAGCAAGTTGTGAAAAGGGCTGCTCGACCCTGAGCGAGAAAAAGCCGCAGAGGGCCACCAAGCCCCAGGGAGGCACAGCCACGCCAGCCTCCTCCAGCAGCTCACGTGCTGGACGAACATCAGACAGCGGGCTTGGCAAAAACTCCATCCCCCAAATTAAGGGGGTTATCTGGGTAACACACCCCACCCCGGGGAGAGATCTGCATGGAAAACAACAACAAAAAAATCCAGCTCCCTGTGTACTCTGTCGGTTGTAACCACAAAGCGGCAGGTGAGGAGGAAACCTTACTGAATCTGTGATTTTGCTCAAACATTTCGGAGTGACTGAAATAAATAAGCTTAAATAAGCTCAAAGGCAAAGGGAGACCTTCACCTCTCTCAAGTAAGTCTCAACCTCTATTTACCACCTCACCAAAACCCCAAACCGGGGAAGGAAAACTTCCTTTAGAGACTAAAGAATTCAGTCTCTTGAATTACAGAGAAGGTAAATGCTGGGCTAGGCAAAAAGAAAAAAAAGGGGGGGGCAGGAAAAAAAAGAAAGGGTTTCCCATTTCTTCTTTATAGTAGCAGAATTTCAGCACATTCCTTTTAAGCAGATGCCTAAGCCTCCAGAAGGGGTTAACAATAAATAACCTTGCTGAACACAGATTCCCCTTCTTTTCACATCTGAGTAATTCTTTTGTTTGTCCACTCTGGGAACAGAGGAGTTTTTAATAAAGCTGACTGTTGTTTAAAGGCACTGAGTTCTGGTGGTGCACACAGCGTGGAGTAGTTTGCTTTGTGGCTACCTTTGGAGCATATCAGGATGAAAGTGTTATGTCCCCAAGCTGTAATTATGCGACTACTTTCTAGTGTTTCAAAAGGAGGGAGAGAGAAGGGAAAAAAAAAAACAACCCTAGCCGTGGTTCAATGTGTCATAAAAAGGAAACGAATGAGCGGTAATAAGACTTCAGCTAAAGTGTTAGAGTTCTTAGCTGTCATGTTAACAAGGTCCTTTAAACCTTACAATAAAGTTTAAAGCTTGATTTATTCTAATATACTGAAATTGTTTAAAAAATAATTTGCATTATGACAAGGAAATCTGTTCCAAGAAAAAAACTGAAAGCGTCATTAACAAAGCAGGCTTACGGAAAGTAAGAGGTTGCACGGCGTCTGGAAATCTGCTGTTGCCTCGTGATTTTGTTTAGTAAACAGGGTAAACCCCGCGAGGTGTGAATGGTGTTCTGGCTTTAGATCCCTTCACACTACTTAGAAACACCATTTTAATGGGGAAGCTCAGAGGCTGGTATTGGAACATCACCCGGCCACGTTTTACTTAAGCAAAAAGAAATTTTCAGCAGAGAACACATATATTATCAATTCTGAGAAAATGAAAACACTCAGGAAACAATCATTTCCATATTACAACAGAAAATTGGATTTTCTGGTGAATAATGAAAATGAGGCATCTCTCCCCCCGTCCTCCTCTCTCTCCAGTAGTTGTTCTGCGCCCCTCACCTGGGTATCAATGTGCTAAGAGATGATTATTAAGTGCAACAAAGGCCACGGCTATGCACAGTTCTGGAAGATGTCCTAGCCTGTCTTAACTTGGTTATTTTCCCTTCCTCGCAGTCTCTTCAAAGACAATGAAACCTTAGGTGAAATGAGAAGTGCGTGAACTACGCTAGCCTTGAACTTGCAAAAAAATAATTACTTGGATTAACGCAACATCATACACGTTCATCCCTGTCTGTTAGGCCAGGAGAAACCCTTGGGAGAAGTCTTGTTTCTGGAGAAAAGCCACGTCCCCCCACTCCTCCTTCATGCCGGCCCTACGTGGTCACAGGCAGAGGATAACAAATTGTGACTAAAACTGCCTCAAGATGAATCCGTTTGTGAGAGACGGAAAGTGTGTCATGGAGCGCTACTTTGGGAGAGATAATTAATGCTGCACAAACAATCACTGGAAAAGCTAAACACGTTATTTGAATGTTTTGAAGTAAATGGTAAAAGACAATTTTAAATTAATTATTAATTAAAAATGAATGTTGCCATCTTTAAAGAGTTTTTTTTTTTTTTCAAAGCACTTTGTGCACTGATTTAAAATGCTGCAATATCAAAGTATCCAGAGCCTCCGATTCCTTCGTGCCCCCTCCCCTCTGACAACACATTATGCAGGTGGGAAACTTTTTTGCCATTAAATGCTAATTAGTTTCACAACTAATTACTATTGTGGTATTAGGTTAACGTTTTTCTACTTTTTGATTTAGACTTACTTTTGCAAATCCCTTATTCAAATTACTTTGAAGTAAAAAACTACAAATTAGTTCTCTTTTTAATGCGTAATGTGAGCCGTGGCAAATCAGCCAGTAATTTTACAGCCCGTTTTAAGGCACAGGCAGAAGAAAGGCAGCGCGGCTCTTGCAGGCGGTCACTCGCACAGGTAGCCAACCGCTCCGCAGAGTTTTTAGAGAACTACAAGACTTATAAACTCCGGCTTCCTCGCCAGTTGCCAATTACCCGGTATGTAATTTGAGGGGAGGGGGGAATTTATAGCTTTGCAAACTCACTCCGTCACCCCATAAATACCGAACACACCCATCGGGGCATCACACCCTTCCTGCCTTACCCTTTCCTGTGCCAGCTCGCTGCCCAGGTGCCATTCACGTTGAGCAGGGATGGCAATCCCCCATTACTTCATGCGGTTATATATGCACTCGTTATACTCCCGTCTGTTGCTATAATGCTCCTATTAATTTTCCTTTTGATATTTTAAGAGCAATCTATAAATCACACAGAACTTCACGTGTGCCATCGTTAATGCTTAGCAAGACCGTTGGGCGTCGAGTGGTTTCTTTAGAACCGCCAAACAAGCCCATTTTCCAGCTCTGCCCCACTGACGCGCTTGTCGCGTGGACCAAAGGGGAGAGAAATAAGATTTTTTTTTCTCCAAGAAAGCAGCTGTCTATGAGGTTTTTGCAAGTTTTAAAGAAGAGAATTGCAAACAAGTTCCTAAGTTTATAGGTCTGTGTGCCCGTTGGACTGGATTGAGCTGATCGGTTTTATCTGGAAATTGGTAAATGGCCCTTTTATGTTATAACCAACCTAACCATGTCCCCAAATGGAGGTGTCTGCTCTTGCTGCTCCATCCATGAACCTCAGGAACAAACCGTGAAGGCCTCCAAAGCCACACTTCAGCAGACGGTAAGACAACGCCTAGAGCCACGCACACACCTCTGCTGTACTTACATTGCTTGCATAGGGGAACGTCCTGGACTACTGTCACTCCCGTTACTGTTCGTATGCTCCATTGCACCATTAAGCTCTTCCCTCATCGCGTTGGCTAAATTGCCCAGAGTGGGATTTCCCATGGAAGCAGTAGTGTATAGAGGTATACTGTTCTCAGCCATTGAAGCCTGCCAAGGACACAAACAAATATATGAAGAGCCATGACTAACGTTTTTATACGTTGTACAAGACGTTCACTTATTCCAAAACATTCTCCACATTTACATTAAATGCAATTACCGTTTTTTTAAATACTGTGCTTTCTGATAGGTATTACCCCGATTCCACCAAGGGAAATTTAACATCATTTACATCTGGCTTTAAGCATATATAGCTGTATTGGCTTGTGAGAGGATGGAGCTTTCCATTCCCTATTTGGAATTACACCCCCTGGAAAAAATAAAATGTTCTTTTCCTATTTTCATTTTGCAAAATTATGTTTGGGGCTTTGGGTTTTTCTGTGGCTTAGGTCTGGGTGTGGGTTTTGTTTTTAATGAAACAGGAAAAAAAAATTAGTAGTCGCTCCGCTGATAACTCCTTCCTACCAGAGCGAACGGGCACCAAGCGGGAGGGCGGCGTTACTGAGTTTGGTTTTTCTCCTGACACAAGTGCGAAGCTGCGGTCAGCGCTAACTGAATCAGTCCGAGTTGCACCATTCTGAGTGCTGAACCAGTCCATGTGAAATTTTTCAAGCCTCAGCAACTCAGCTCTTACCTTAGCTATTACAGATGTGACCATTTTATTTCGATTTTTCCTTGTTCTAAATACCATGCAGAGGCACACTGGAGCTAACTTTCTAAATGGAAATCTTCGTAGGAAGAGAATGAACTGTTAAATATTTTCCTTCTGATTCCCACCGTTCTGCCTGCTAATATTTACTGTGTGTCAGCATTAGCTCATGTTGACGGCACAGTCCTGTGCCCGGCATGGCAGCGGTGGGAGCGCAGAAGCCCCAAGCCCCGGAGGAGCCCAGCGTTTGGCGGGGACGGGACGCACGGCTTTCCAAGGCTGTAGCGCCCAGGGACTCAAAGGACGTTTAACCATTTCACCCATCCCAGCTGGATCCGGCTGACATCATCTGCAGCCCTCTGAGCCGTGTCAGTGCCGGAAAGCCACAGAGGCTGGCTCGGCAGCGCTCGACCTGCTCCGGGGGAAGGTCAGCAGGCTGCGGAGCCAAAAAATCCATCAGGCTCCAGGTCTGCATGATGCAAACGCTGCCCGTGGGAGGGGAATTCATGCAAACGTACTCCCCCCCGAACGCTCTCTCGCCTGCTCCTAATTCATGGGACAAAACTCCTTGCTTGCTGCCATCCGAGCCGGTGGAGTTGTTCCCAGGCAAGCACAGCCAGAGACCGGGATGGGAAGGGGGGGCACGACCAGCCCTGGCTGCAGCATCTTCAGGAGCACGGCCCCTTTTATTCTTCCTTACGTTGACCTCTCCATGCGCAGCCCTATGTGTCACACGTGATTACTAAAGCTATTCTAACGGGGAGGATTATTTTTATCTTCTTGATTCAACAACCGGCAAACTCATTGTGATTAGGGGATGCAAAGAATGGTTCACATTTCCTGCACTTGGCAAAATAATGACTCAAGTTCTTCACCCATAGTGATAACTTGTAATTGCAGTAAAGCAATTTACTGGGGGAGAGGTGGGACACGAGGAGTATCTGCTGTAAAGATAATAATAGGGGAGGGGGGTGTTTTGGGAGCCCCCAGCAACCCGCTGGGAAAAGAGAGCGCTGGTGAGAGCTGGAGTCCCCGTTCCTTCCACACAGAGAGGGGGGAGAGAGCTGCTGCTTCTCCGCGGCCGCGAGGGAAAACAGACGGAGCAGACGTCAGAGGGGTCTGGGTGAAGGAGAGGGGCAGCTCTGCCACCCCGCAGGAGAAGAAAAACACAGCCTGGCATCCCGGCGGCACACAGCCCGCCACACTGTCCCCCGGCCTGCGGAGAGCCGGCCGCTGCGCTCCCAGGGACGTGCAAAGAGCCGGTCTTTGCAGACGCCCGCAAAAGCCAGGGGAACGTTGCTCGTTAATTATTAATTAGGCTGAACGTAGGCACTGGCAGGTAAAGCGGCCTTGTGTCCTAGGGGGAAGGTTATTGCCCAAGTGAGGTCCGAACTGCCGACGGGGCACCGGCCACCCGCACGGCTTCACCCAAACCCCCCGTACAGCACCCAAGCACCCGCCAGGATTCTGCCTCCAAAATCCAAGGCTGGGGAGAGGAGCAAGGAAGCTGCCAGCGTATTTTCAACTTAAACGAGGATCTGCCTCAACACAATGAATATTGCTCGCCCCTGTTTATTCTAGGGGCCACACCAGCGGTAGCAAATCTGGCCGAGGCTCTTCTCTCCATCAACTCAGTTCACACGATGCTATGGGGGGGGACGGGTACGCGCCACTTCCAGGAAAAGTGGGAAATGGAAACAGTTTGGAGGTTATCACAAAAGACAAGAATGGATGGAGATGACGACAACGACACGTGTTTCAGAAATAAAACACGAACAGTTCCGTATGATAAGCATATTAATTGAAATTAGTCACATAGTTAACAATGTGAAGGAACGCAGGATCATTTCGTTTTTGCCTTTCAGCCTCATGAATGCAAAATGTGCTTGTAATCTTAATACTATTCAAGAGACAAAGCAGTCTTTAAAAATCACACTTCACAAGACTCAAGGGAAAATAAGTTACTAATGAATGGTATTTACAGTTGCTTCATTTAAACATGCTTTCATTTGCTTTTCAGAAGTTACTGCATAAACTCAAATCATTAGAAGAAATGCAGAACATCGCTTTTCTCCCAATAATTTGGGGTTTGGTTCTGAAACCAAACCTTCCCCAAAAGGCGGTTGCCCAAGCAAACACCCATGGCCATCAGGGAACTTCTCGAGAAGTGACTCTCAACAAACAACCGGGGTGCGACCACGCACGGTGTTGCCTCCCGGATTAATTCTCACTACATGGAACAGGCTTGAACCCCCCCACAGACACACACCACTCCCCGCCCCCCTGCAAATTCAGGGGACGGTATTGCATTTGCATCTTTGGTTCATATAGCAAATACCGACTTTACCTGGGGTTTTTGAGATAGACTCAGGAATTTGTAGAGAGAGAAAAAAAATACAGGACATGAAAAAGGGCTGGAGACATGCACACTTTTAGGCTGCAAGTTATTAATCGTGCACCGACACTTTGTGTATTTCTACATCGTGAAAAAACATAATTTTTGTCTTACAATTACAGTACAGTTTAAACCAATAAAAATGATCTTTTTTTTTTCCCTATAGGAATTGCGACGTTTATTTTTTACCAACAATAGGAAGATATGCAAAAATAGCCCTTAAAAGAAAAGGGGGAAAAATGATCTGCTTTCTCTTTAAACCCATGAACAATAGAAGGTCACGTGCCGCAGTATCCTATCATTCAGCACATTAATAGCTGTGCTAGAGTAATTACACTTGTGGTATTTTTGCCTCAAGTGAAATTCTGAAATAAGAGGATGGAAATTATGATACTGCTGATAAATATTAATAAGTGAACTTTTAATTTTTTTGCCACAATATTCAAAATGCTAAGCATCTAGCTAATGCTGAAGCAGCCTGATATGTGTTTGCCTCCAGGGACTATGATGCTTTATGCACTTAAGAAAAAAGTTTAACGGAATTAAAATTTAATATCTAATTAGAGCAAGGCTAATATATTTTGAAATGAGTGGGGAAGACACACGCCTCTGTTGCATATTTGCTACAGTCATTAATCTTACCTGTAAAGCAGCATTGAGAGGTGTGCAGTAGGTGTGGCTGGTCTGTATGTTTTTAATAAGAGAAGGGTTACTGCATAAGAAAAACATAAAAAGGAGAGTTAAATGCAACCAACTTCTGTGCGAGCGTTTCAAGCATGTAATGCTTCCTCCCACACCAGAAAACTAGAGCTGAGACTGTTTTTCCACACAAGTTCTCTTTCGTTTCTCTTTTTCTTTGGTTTTTTTTTTGATTTAAAGAAAATATCTGAGTTTTAGGCTACGGTTATCGTATTGCCTTTACTAAATAAGGAACATCATTATCTCTTGATGTTACCTCGCCATGTGTTCTACTACCCTGCCTTAGTAGCACATCTTGGCATCTCTGCTCGTTTTAGCTGTGCTCAGGAGAAATTCTCCAATATTCGTCGTGTCTGGGAGCCAGTTACCGTGTAAAGGTCCATCATGAGGAGGCTACGATCGAAAGCCTTGCACGACATTTTAAATACCACTTCACGCAAATTATTCTCCAAGCCGCTGGCAGCGGAGTCCCTCGCAATGGAGCAGAGGGACCGCGAGGAGAGAGGATTTGAGCCACGTTGTTTCCTGCCAGGCAAATGGCGAGCGGTCCCGGCGAGGGACTGCCTATGCCATCAACCCAAACAGCTCGGGGCTGTGGGCACGGAGGCCCGACGGGAGGTACTGCTGCACCGCAGCGGAACGGTATGGGCCACGCACAACAACACGCTGCCCTAAAGGCTGTTTTAATAAAAAAATATTCTCGTGTGCTACTCTGGACCCTTACTTTAGTCATCTTAAGTTAACGTAAGGGGCCGGATTTGAGGGAAGTGAACGCCAAGCGTATCTGCTTTCTGTTTTGCGAGCATCTAAATATCACTGATTCCACCAGAGGGGAAAAGAAGAATAAAAAAAATCATTGAATGCAAACTAGATAAAAACCACCAATGCAAAAAATCTCCAAAAAGTTTTATTGCTCACTGGGCATTATTTTTTTTTTTTTTTCATGTGGGAGTAAATCAGGGTGAGAAGAGTCTTAACTGAGCCCCTCCCACAGGGACCA
The DNA here is from genome assembly GCF_030936135.1 of Gavia stellata. Classification (NCBI taxonomy): domain Eukaryota; kingdom Metazoa; phylum Chordata; class Aves; order Gaviiformes; family Gaviidae; genus Gavia; species Gavia stellata. Next base: position 20,212,551 of record NC_082605.1, read on the forward strand.
GCAAGGATCAGTTGTCCTGGAGAGATGGCCTTCGAGTAAAGGTCAAAGAAAATTGCTTTGGGAACCCCAGGAATATTTGTGCACGGTTGTTGTAGACACAGGATGGCCTGTTGATTATAATCTTTACAGCTGGTCTCGCTGCGCTTTCAAACTTTATAAAGTTAATTCAGCGTTTCTGTCTTATAAGCACCTTACACTATTTCTGATTAAGAGTTGCAAAATAAGGCATACAATTGAAAGCAAAGGAAAATACCAGAATTAAAACTTATCTGAAGCCTTTCCTGGCCTATATCTGTCTTCCTGACAGGTCTATAGCAGCATATCTGCACTAGCGTGGATAATTATTTTAGTCTACATTGCACTATAAACAAATGCTATAACAAACATGTCAAAGTAGAGTTATTACTACAGGCATTTGGATTATCAGAGTAGGACACACAAAATACACGTAACAACCAAAAATTTAGTTTCTTTAGCAGCAAAGGTGATGTCACTATTTCGTGAAATGCAAGTCTACATGAGATGGGTAAATCATGCAAAGCAAAGCAACAGCAGAAAAAAAAAATTAAAGCAAGTAAAAGCTCTTACTGTGCAACAAGCTCGCCAAAGTTTTCATCAGGGCAGTATTTTCGAGGACGGCCTCGTTGAATATGACGGCCACGTTTAAACTCTTCATCATCAACAGTCCAAAAGGACCCAAACTCATCCTCTACTCTGATAAAGCACTTATGCAGTGAGAGGTTGGTGCGAATGGCACCCTGGGACAAGAGCAGCAGCAAAGGAGATGAAGTGGAAACAAAGGGACACGGGATTGGGGACAGAACAGACATCAAATACAGGGAAAAGGAAAAAGAAAATAAAATGCAATAAGCATAAGCAAATGGTTTGTGAGGGTTAATATGCATTGCCACCTAAAAGCTACTAGCATGTGATGCAACAAACACCAAGCAAGCAGGGTCAGGGTACTGGTGGGCATACAAACAGTAGTGATGAGATGTTTGTCTTGGTTTCCCTTAACTGAAACAATGCGAAACCACCTGTGGTTGGTCTAACACCAGCTAGCAGCCAAAAGCCTCTACGTTAAACTGTAAGCATGATCCAAGCTAGGCTAAGAAGTTCAAACATGGTGGACATACCCACTGATCTTTTGTGGCCTTCGTTTTTGGAACTCTAGTTCATCCACTGTCCATACTGCCCCTTTAACGTTTTCTACTCGCACAAAACACTTGTGAAGACTAAGATTATGACGCACTGCATTCTGCAGCAAGTATAAAAGAGAAAACATTCAAAAACTTTCTATGAGAAAATGCTCATCATTGTCCAAGAACAGCAGCACAGTCAGCTTGACAGTCCTCATTTTGCAATGTTAAGACCCTTCCCCTCCCCGCACCCGCTTGCCTTCCCCGGCTCTTTACATCTTATTTTTGCAAAGACAAAATAAATATAAATGCTTAAACCCAAGATTAGAAATTCAAGTTATTCTTATCAATTATCTCCAGTGTGAATGAGAACAGCCATCATTTTAAGCATGCATGTTGTATAATACAGCACATTTCATACAGAACGCATGAGGAACATTGCTTAAACATTTTCAAAACAAATATATATGCTCTGCAAAGAGAAGCTTCTCCTCTCCTGGAAAAGAAAGCAGTTAGGAAGAACACAAAGGATTTCATGTAACTACAGACGGCTCCATTTAGCAGAGAGGCACTGGAGCTGGTGGTGCTGCGGTTTCCCACAGCTGGGCTAATGCGAATCAGGTGCTGAACCTCCTTCCACACCCACGGCATGGACCGGGGGCTCGGCAGCACCCCACCGGCCAGCACGGCAGCGACTCCTGCCTCAGCGGCTTGCTCTTATATGGAAGTTGGCTCCTATTTCTGGCAGACTACTGTACTGACTGATCTGAGCCTCTGCCAAGTGAAAACATGAGGAGGGCTCTCCGAAACAAAGTGATAATATCCCCACAGCTCATCACCCAGAGGGACCCACGCTCATGGCATCCGATGCTCAGATGTCCTCTCTGCAGCTCGGTGCCGGGGAAGGATGAGCCCGGCCAACCCCTCCGATGTGCTCGACCTTTGCTGAAGCCGGGCGTAACGAAACACCTCACTATGTCACGGCAAGCTGTGGCTTTTCTGTCCCTGCTCCCTCTGAAACGGTGCTGAGAGCCTATTCCTCAAATGGATTGCCATGCTCCTTCCCCGTTTTATGAGTCTTCTGAGCAAATACCCCACTACAAAGCCACTCGGATTTGTACAGGGAGCTTGTCCCCAGCGCTGCTGAAACGGGCTCGGTAAACAGGGAAAACAGGAGAAGCCATTTGCTGAAAATACGCAGGCGAACAAACTCCATCCATCATCACTGGCACCATTGATTTAGTCAATCTGGTTGACTCGTTAGCAGGCATAACGCCAGCCAAACACATGGCCTGGGTCTAGGCAACCAAGAGACTACAATTTTTTTTCCTTCCATCGTCGTCATCCTCGTCTTTTTTTTTTTTTTTAATGAACATTGGGTCTGGATGGTGAAAGGGAGCTCTAATCATGAATGTCTAAATCACTGTGCAAACAAAGGGTACGCACAGCGCATTTGTCATGTAAATTAAGAGGCAGTGGTGTGTGCCTGCGAGGGGAAGGCTAAGAGTCTTTTGCTACTTTCCCGTTTCTCTGCAATCCCTAGCGCAGTCCCCACAGCCCCGTCCCGCATGCAGGGGAAGAGTCAGGGCTCGAAACGCCTTTTCTCAGCAGAGGCTTGAGTGCAAACGCATCTCCTCTGGCTGTAGGTGCCCAATCCCGGCTCTGTGGCAGGGTCCGGGCGCTTTGGTTTTTCAACACTGATCCGCTCGTGAACTCGTGGAAAAATAAACCTTGAATATGCTTCTCTTCTCAGCAAGGCAGAAATCTAGCAGAAAGTCAACCTGTCCATCAGGGGGGCTTCTTTCTGCCTTTACTTTCTTCTATTCTTTTTTTTTTTTTTTTTTTTTTTGGTTCCCTCCCACCTCTCCCAGATTTCACTACTTTTGAAATTTTTGGCAAAAGCCCTGATTTTGAGGTGGAGGAAAAACATGCAAACGCCCCACACCTTATGGGCTAAAATCAGCCAGCTCAGCAACTGCTGGTGGGTGCCGCGCTAGCGCAACCCGACACAGGGCTGCCGGCCCACATCTGGGTAACTCCGGCAGTTTCCTGTGAAAATGGGAACACTGTCAAGTCTGGAGCAAAATGTAAAAATAATAATGCCATTTCCCCCAGTGAAAGCTGATCTTGTAGTTCATACAGCAGTTGATCAAACGCACAGAGCAAAGTTCAGCGAAGTGAGTCCTCGGAGTTTGTAAATAGTCTCTAAATACACGGCTGAGCAGAAATTTTTGTGTTGTTCTTTAAATAAATTTAATGCCGGAGAAATACTTCACAGTCTGTTCTTGTTCTCTTGAAGTCAATGAGCAACTGATGGTTAAGGCTGCTGGATCGGACTCTTGCTGAATATGTTGAGACAGACAAGTCGAGTATTTGCAAGATGTCCATGAAGTGCTGCCCTCGCTTTCTATTTTCCACGTGATCACATTTAAGGAATTCATGGCAGAAAAATATTTTGTTTCCCCTGACTCTGGATACTTGCTATCTACCAGTTATACGTGAACAATACCCCAAGGTTTCGGAGCCACACCTGCAGCTTGTGCCTCATGGCTGCGACTCAGTGCCAGCAAATTACTCCAAAAAATAAAAGCAAACAGACATTGCCTCTGACCTGTCAGAACCAGTTCACAGTGCTCCCCCAGCAATCAGCTTAACAGAAAAATTAGGAGCTATTATTGTAAGATTATATATTTACCTTGTTAAAAATATTTGTATGCAAGCCACTTTTGCAGCAAAATTACCCTGAACATGCTTGAATGTAGCAAATGAAAGGGTTTGTTATTTTAATAACTGCTCAGGCTCTGCTGTACTGCATTTTGGGAGAGAGGTTCATTTTTTCAAGGTCTTTATTCCTGCACTCTTCCGTGTTTTTGAAAGGGAGCTCAGGGAAGCTTGCCCACACCAAACCCTGACCCTCAACTTGGGGAACACTGACCCAAACGCCCCCTAAGCATTAGCTAAAGGTGAGCGCAAATCAGCACGTATATATTCAAATTATTCTGATTCTGCAATTAGCCCCTTGTGCATTGTTCTGTGCCCTATGGGCTTCCCCGCCATGCCAATCCGGAGCTGCATTTTCATCCCTGCTGTTCCTGAAGGCTGGCATACATCTGAGCAGTCTTCAGCACGAAAACCTCCGTTACTTCAAAGCAGTTGCCGATTTTGCTAGCGCTGGTGGAACTTGGGGTGAAGCTTCTCTTCCTGGGTAGGGGAAGCAGGACCTGGACACCTGCACAAGGTCAAGGTATCCAGGAGGGGTCTCTAAATGGTACCTGCCTTCCCAGGACACACCTTGCCCTTCTGCAAGCCCGAGGGTCTGCAGCTCAGCCTCTCTCCTCCTCCTCTGCAGAAGCACGTGGTTTTTGGGAGTCGATTTTAGGTGATGCACAAAGCTGATTCCTAAAACTAGCCTCGCAGGAGATAGGGCCAGGGCTGCCTACTGCCTTCTTCCACTCCCCCCTCCACTTCCCTTCCCTTCCCTGCTGGAATTAAATAGGATTTTTACTTTAGCACCCACACCTGCAGCTGCTGAAAAGTCCTACTGGAACCACTCCAGCAGCAAAAGACAGGCAGGTCTAATAGGATCTTAAATCAGGGAAAGTTAATTTCCTTTCTGGATAGTAAGGAAGCTGCAAAGTGAAACACTGCTCATGTTTTCCAACTGCAGTGAAGAATCAAAGCAGCAATCACAAGACTTTTCCTGAACCTAAGAGCTTCTAGACCAAGGTTGAAAATGTACAAAATCGCGCTGGGATCTGAATTAAAAGCAAAACATGCTACTAAAAACCAAGCTAAACTTCCAAGGACCATTTCTAGCTTCATCCTCTGAAGGAATTAATCCTAAATGCAGGCTGAGCCAGGAAAAACAGAAAGAGCTGATGAAACAGTGTGCATGGGACATATTCGTCCTACCTGGTCATTTGAGGTTGGTTGAGAGCAACAGAGTTCTCTATATTAAGAGAGGCTCAAAGTATGGCGGTGCAATTTTTACAGCAATACAAGGTCCTATTATTTGATTCATTAATTTGTAATTGCACTAGCTTCAGAAGCCAGTCTGGCTATTATCATAGTATATACAAGGCGAGGAGTATCCCCGAAATACAAAGTAAAATTAACTCCCCAGACCTCTTATCTAACGATATCTGAGATGGTTATGGTAGGAAATTGAAGTGCCAAATATCAAGTTTATTTTTCTTAAAGACAACTCTTATTATGGGGCTTGCTTCTTGCATATTATGTTCAATAAGCTTCTGCAGCGTGATTTAAAAAAAAAAAAAAGGAAGTTTCTAATGGATCTGTGTATGTAGTTGAGAGTCAATTGATTGAGGAAAGAAATCCACTTATCTATAGATCCTAGGAAAAAAAGTGGTTGTGATTACAGTCTGCATAACTAAAAAGACAAACAGTATATCTTCTACTGACACAATAACTTTACCTCCTTCTTTTTTTTTTTTTTCTAATACGTTCCAGCTGAAGGGCTTGAGTTCCACTGCTAGCAGCAACCACACAGAGGAACTCGTGGCATAAACACAGAACATAAAAGCCAATAATAGGGATTCAATTAGTGGTTTCCAAAGGCAGAAGAATTTTTCTGCCAAATATCAAATTGTTCCTGCAGATAAGGCACCCAGCGTGCGTCAAAACTGCCGATCCAAATTTTCGTCTCCGCGTGTCGTTCCAAATTGTTATGTCATCAGCAATGTCTATTCTGTACATGTCAGATATCAAAGGCAAGAGGCATAGGCGGGCTAAGGCTTACCTTCCACGTCGCTGCGTTGCGTCTGAAGTAAGCGAACATTCGCGTGAACCAGTTGTAGATTTCATTTAGTGTTAGCTGTTTTTCTGGAGATTCGAGGATGGCCTTGTGAAGCAAAGCGATTGCAAGATCAGTTATGAGCACACCAGTACAAAATACACTCGCAGTTTTACTTTACCAAATACAAAAAGGAAGGAAAGAAAGGAAGGAAGGAAGAAAGAAAGAAAGAAAGAAGATATTTGGAGCAAAAAATCCAAAGGAGGGTTTTCAGAATATGAACTAAGATTAATGGCTGTATTTAACAGTTCAATGGCAAAATTCAAAATGGAATTATCTAATTGTTTTGAGTTTTTATTTCTGTTTCCTTACAGAAATATTAATTTATTAGTCATTCATAAAGCAGAATCAAAGAGAAATGCAAAACATTTCACTAGCTGATTAAAGCTCAGTAATTATTTAGAGCTCAGATTAATTCTAGGGATCAGAGATTACTGTAGCTTGTGATAATTGACTTGCCATCTTTAAACAGGCTCATTTTCACTGTTGTGTGAAATGAATTTCCTAATAATCACATCGTATTGTAATACTTAATCAAAAGCAATTATGTTCTATATTGCAGTTCTAAAAACCCTTATAGTAAAGGTTTGAGCATTTGAGCACGCTTACATACCAAAGGTTTGAAAATCTATTTAATCCAGAGTGTGCACATATAGGGAGATATTTTTTTTCTAATCCAAATGCAAGTGTTTGGCTCAGCTTACCTGTCTAATTAAAGATGCATACGTGAATGGTGGTCTAACTTCTGCGTTCTTATAAAATTCTTGGTTCTGGGCAATATCTGCTAAATAAGAGCAGTTGTTCTGTTATCATCACAGCCTGCCGCTGCCGGGCTGCGGGCAACAGCAAGCTGCCCCACCAAAGGGGCTGCGCCACCAGAACCCCTTTACCTGAAGAAATGGGGACGTTGTATTTATCCGAGTACCGCCTCCGGATGGGTCCGACGTTGTGCATGCTCGTGGTAGTGATGACCGACGGTCCCTGCGTGACGGGAGTGATGGGCGCAGTCGGGGTGGTGGGAGTATGAGGTAAGCTCTGCGGTGACGCCTCGGATGCAGTCTTGGAAAGCGTGACGCTCGATACCAGATTCAGCTGCGGAGGGAAGGACGAGGATTTCATTACAAATGGCATTTCTGGCTAATTAAGGGCTGCGGAGAAAATTCTCGACAACGGAGTCTTCCCCAGTTCGAAGCAGACAACGCAGCCCGAGCGCTTGCTTCAGCACAAAGTGCTGTTGTAACATCTCCATTAGGAGCCAGTAAAGGGAAATAAGATATACATTTCCGAATAGATTTTAAAAAAGAAGAACGTAGCCCGCTGCCAGAACTACAAATAGCGGATTTTCATCTTAACCTTAAAACGAGATCTCAGACAGTACATAATCACTTTAATATTTTATTTTAGCTCCATTGTCTCACAATCTAAACCCCACACATCTCTTATTTCCATGCTATCATTATGCATGGCTTCTAATCAGTCTTCCTGGATATTTCATTGAAGGCATCAGGCTTAAAATAAAAGGCCAGACTTTCCTAGGGACGTACTAGGGACAAACGCAATCTCTCTCTTCAGCATTTGGGCTTCCCACCCCCCACCCCCCCGTTCATCCATTTTAAAAGCAAAGCCCGGAGTAGGTTAACACTGGAATAATTTAATTAATCACACCGCATGAAATACTGCAAGCATTCAGCCCAGCAGAAGTGGCACCACGCTTTTTTCTTCTCCTAGGGCGGAAGGCATCAGCGTTACCTGCACGAAGCCCAGCCCCGGACGAATGGCAGCTTGCCACAGCAGGCTGTAAAACACAACCGCCTCTGGGCTTGCGTATCAAACCCAGCTCCCGCTCAAGTGTTTTCGATACACAACCCTATTTATATAACCAGCATCCACATTCCTCCCCGACCCTTTCCTTTTGCCCTACAACGCCCTTTGAAAGACGATGCTCCGTCTCCATAGGTCACTCCTGCTGAAGTATTTTAAACAAACAATCCGATCTCTTAACGACAACATCAGAAAAGACGACTGGGAAAAGGGCTCTTTGACTACTTCCACATTTCCTTCCCTTAGGCGGTTTTGCGAATAATATTGGTGAAATCCTGACCCCATTGAAGTCGGTAGCAAAATTCCTACTGAATTTAACGGGGCCAGAATTTTACAACTTTTGTTCGTGATTAAAATTCCTTTTTGCTGGACATTAAACCTTTTCAGATGAAGGCAAGGCGCACTACTCAGCTATGCCCCCAAACATCTCATGTTTATCCATAAGGCACTGTATTCATTTTCCTTGTATGAAGGTAACCAGAGAAGAAAACTCCTATTAGAATCCCTCATATGAGTTAATAGCCACAAACCACGTTTCTTTCTAAAAATAAGAAGATTTATCCAAAACAAAGGTAGTGGAAAATAAAGGGCTGTAACGTTACAGAAAGGACACCGACACAAAAAGCCCATCACCCCCAGAAAGGGCACAGCTGAGCGACAGATAAATTGTGATCGCTTTTCCCTCCCGACGGTGAGAGGGAGGAAGCCGAGGGAAGCCCCAGCCACCAACGCCCGGCGCTGCACGACTGCAACAGTGCCCCGGCAGCTCAGGCACTGCTCCCAGGAAAGGAGGTGGTGAGCCGCTGACCCACAGACACCCATCTTTCCGTGCAGGTGCTCACAAACGGTGCTTCGCCTTCCAGCGGGAAATACTTAACACTTTGCGGCAAGGACGGAGAGTGCAAACCCAGCGAGGGATCGTGAAATGGGGGTATTGATTTCCCAGAGACTCCCGCGCCGGTGCGTACCGCTAAGTGCAACCTGTTCAAACCCCCATGGCGCCGGGCGCTGCCGCCACATGCCGCCGCCGAGAGCCCGGTCCGTTTGTTGACTGGCGTGATTTAAGGACAGCAACCAGGGACATGTATATAGTAATGTCTCCCTGTTATCCATCTATCCATCTATTACATATGATAAAAGGACCAGTGACGATAATAACAGTACAACTGACAGGTCTCACCATGAAATTAAACCTACTGTATTTTAGCTCAGTTTCTAAATGGACATTTTAACAGTCCGATAACCGTGAGCAAATCTGCATCAATTTTAAGCGCCCATCTCCAGCGCGGGCTCGGCAGCCGGGCCCTGCTGTTGGAAAGATCGCTGCTCATGCTTCATCATTATGGCTCCAACTCCTCCATTTCAAAGGAGTCCCCTTCCTTTTTTAGTGTGTTAAAACTTAACATTTAATCTGTTTCTACTAGGGAACTGCGAGAGAGGATCCGCAAAGATCAGCGTTGCCTGCTTGAAGAATCTGAACCGAGTTAAATTTCTTCAGGCTTTTCAGCGTAGGTAGCGACTAGGAATAAACACAGAAGAGGACGAGCAAAGGGGGGGGCTTTAACAGGCTTGACAAATGACACTGTGATTCACACCCACTGCTGGGCTGCCACTAATAAGCTACAGAGGAAGCAGCCAATCTCAGCTAATTACCAGATAAAATTGTATTGTAAGGACTCTAATTAGGAGATGCTTATGGAGGTGATCTAATGATTAAACGCTGCATCCGAGTGACCCCACCATCAATGTGCAGTGGTGCAAGATGTCACCGGAATATTTTGTAGAAACAGTAATTTTATTTCAAGGAGGGGAGGCAGTAATATTTGTAATAATGGCTATGAGGTAAACTAATTAAAAGACAGTTCCTAAAGGAAGACTGTGGCTTTGAGCAGCTGTGGCCGTTCCAAAACAAAGTGCCAAATCTCAACAGAGGAGCTGCAGTCAAGTGGAAAATTTCTGCCTGACCTCTGCTCTCGCTATTAATTTGCAGGAAAACTAATGACACATATACATATTCCCACAAAATTGTTCTAATTGCTAATTTGCCAAAGGAGCCCAGTTTCCAAATTAAACATGACTGCAGTCTGTGAGGAAAGAGAGAACAAAAAGCTGGAACGCAGCGAGTCTGCTGCGTTTCACCTCCAACAACCATTTGTGAGCCTGAACCAACAAGTTAATGAAACACGACCTTCTCGATCGCTAGCGAAGTTTTTTCCTTTTTCTGTGTTTTATTTGATGACACCCTCTCTTCTTCCAGCCGGGGTCCGATCCCTGCCGATGCCGTTACCAAAACGCAAGCTAGGGTAAGGGAGGAGAGGGCTGCGCTGCCGCCGCAGACCTTCACTGCTGCTTTCTTTGTTGCATCTATAGCGCGAAGGCTGAAAAATCGGTTGTGAATTAGAGCAGAATAACAAATTATGAATGGTGTTGGTTTTGTTGCCATCTTGAAATATTCATCTGAATGGTAAACTATTAAATCTTAATACCGGCGTCAATTAGAAAGGCGAAAGCGCCCCTGGATGATTGTGCAGGGCAGAGATCAGGAAGGGACCGGGCTGGGAGGGTTTCTTTTCCTGATGGAAACTCGACACGGTTTCTCCCCGTTCCCATTTTCTATTTAAAAACAAGTTACTATGATTAGAAAAGTTGTTTGCGCTGGTATTTTGTACACAGCCTGTTTCCCACATACTGTAATTTTTTGGATGAGGTATCATTGCTGTCAGAGGGGAGGGAGCCTCAGTCACAGAGTTAGCACTTTAACGAGCAAGAACTCTTGCACTGCAATAAGGCACAACGCCGAGCACCCTCCAAGTATGGTGGACAATACAGCCCTTGCACCAAAGAGTTCAATGTTTTTGTAATGTTTGTACTAGGGAGGTGGGAGAGAGGATTTCCTCCAGCCTTAAAAAGACCCCACCAACAAAACTCCCCCTAAAAACAAGAAGGGGAAAAACAACCCAACAGAAGAACCATCAAACCCCACAAGTTTTAGGTCCTAAAATTCCGCAAATTCAATCACTGAACCTTGTTGGGTGCTTTGGTCAGTTTTGTTCCTTGAGAACATTTTCTCATACTGTTTCAACTTAATCATAAATGCCGTAATTGTTTCAGCCCTCAATATCCTGCTTAGGGTTTTAGTATTAACCTTCCCTTTCAAGAAATAGTTGTGTCTTCCTATTAAAGGTGAAGACTGAGTCATTTTCTTTTTTTTTCTTTAGACATAAACAAGGCAGAGAGGTAACCCTCTCCTTCAGCCCATAAAATAGATTTCCAGTAAGCGGCTCTCCCACTAGGGCTAAGTGATTTCTTTTTGTGTAAACATTTTACATGACAATAGCGGCTGCACATAAAAAGAACCCTCTGAAACTCTTTTAAAAGAAAAAAAGAAAAAAAAAATATATACTTCTAAGTGTCACGGTGGGGCCATACCCACTGGTGCAGGGCAGGGACCCCTCCGCGATGGATGCTGCCGCTCTGGTCCCACCTGGGGTTGAGGATTTATCTGCACTGAGTTCCTGGGACTGAAACGCTCTGGAGCGGAGACTCCTTTTCTTGACGCCGAGGGTGGGAGAGAAAGCTAAAGCTGGGCCTAAAACTTTGTTAAATGCTGTCTCTTCCTCTCCCGTTTCAGCCTGGATGCATTAGTGTATTAGATGCAGAGCCTGGCAGGCAGCAATCACTTAGCAGGTGTTGTTATTGGCAGGAATACTAAGGAAACTGAAGCTGAGGAGTGAGACTTAATGAAAACCAGTATATAAAAACAGCTTTTGTTGTGCTTGACAATCTCTCTTTATTGCTGCGTATCATTATTTTTTCAAACTATAAAGTACGGTTACAGCAGCTAAAATGCTCAGTCACTACCTCAACAGTTAAAAGACTATTTTTTTTTTTAATGCTTTGTTATTACAGTTGCTAAAAACAGTATTTCAAAACAATCGTAACTGCTATGGTTAGGGTGAAAAAATACATTAAAAGAAGGGATATCTAACAGTGCATTTTATTGAAAGTGCCAAAAGTTTCTTTAAAAGTTTTCTGTTTATTTTTAAAAGATGGATATAGCACCTAGGATGCACAATTACTTGTTGGTTGATGCTTTTTCCTTTTCCTTCCCTTCCTATGAACTTTGACAGAAGTTAATCCCCCACATTTCCATTTCAACCTATTATGCTGCTCACTAACACCAATGAAAATAGCACGTAAGGGAAGGTATCTCAATAGCAAAACTCTTGAGAAACTGTTGTTCTGGCTTTTGTGTTGTGGGTCTTTTTTTTTTTTAATCTTGAAAAAAAATTCACCTTACAAAGATACCTCACAGCGTATTCCGTCACAGCTAGCTTTGTTCTCACTTTATTCAGGCCCTTTAGTCTCACCAAAACAACACATGTAGCAGCAATAGGAACAACTTTGCGTGCTCCAAGCGTTAAGTCGTGAGATACTCGAATTTTCTTTTAAAGCGCTGCACTTTTGGGCATTTTCATTATCAAGTTGGACATTTTTAAAGGTGGCACTGAGCACTGCCCCAGCTCCTGATGTGCCCTTCCTCCCCAGCCACCCTCCTGTCTGCCCAGGAGCCGGGGAAGAGCTGCCCGTTGCAGAATGCCAGACATGAACAGCGACCTCCCTGCATTCGTACCTGCCTGCCAATGATTTAGGCCATCCACCGCTACACTACGTAAGAACGCGCTTAAATCTGATGAGCTTTAATAGGACTAAAGAGCTTTATTGAACAGATGTCTTGGTGGACTGGTGGGTGTAGGGAAATGCACAGGCCACTCCACCGCCCTTCCCAAGGTCAAAATTACTGCAAGGACCTAAAGCCACCCGAAGGTAGGGATGTGATGGATGGATGTGACTAGACTGGACAAGCAACCCTTCCCTGAAGCTGGGCGAGTTTTGAATTGATGCACAAGCACCAAGAACCTGGCTGTGGTCCCACTGGTCCAAACTGGTCCAAAACCACCCACTCAGCTACTGCCTGAAGCCCAAAAGGGAAAGATGGTACCAATGGTCAGTGTGGATTACAAGTGGCACGTGGTTAACACAGATGCTCAGTCACCAATTTTATCTACCAGTAACAAAATAGTTTAAAAACAAGCATTAAGATCCTTTAAGCAGAATAAAAACATTTCCTCAGTCATGAAAAGCCTGTAATTTTAAATCCCAACTCACTGCTATGTTTGGATTCGCAACCACTCTTCCCTTTAAAATCACCGATGTACCGTAATATATTAATTCTAACACACACCTTGCATTAGTCATGTTGGCAAAAAAAAAATTAATTACTGGATGTAAAGAATACTTTGCACTGCAATAATGGTCATCAGATCTCTTTACCAAAGTCCTATCCCACTGAGTTAAAAGGACTAGGGTCTAGCACCGTCTATGCAATGCCTGTGTATTTTTTTCACTAGGAAAGCGCAATTTATGCAAAACACTATACTTCTACATTTTATAATTAATTTTCAAATGCTTCACCTATACATATTTTAATAATTTCTGATTTATCAGATGGTATCTATAATAAATTTTTCTATATTTCAATAAATGAAAAGAAGGCAGTTTCAATCCAACAACAGAGTGCCACACAATATAGGCCTGTCAGGCACCAATTTTTACTTCTAACATGTAAGTTAAAGGATAAGGAATTTATAATGCTGCCTGTGAACGAAACCACTTTTCATACACAAATGTGATCTTTTTTTTTCCAAAGGGTAATACAACAGTACATTTACATAAACTAATCCAAACAATCTATGTATTTGACAATGGCAAACCTCACACAGACTGCCTATTGTTGGTTTACATCTTGGAGTTCTTTATGTTGGCTTGTAACACTGCTCTAGCTGTCAAAGGTTTGACTTGGACTCTAAATAAATGGTTATAGAAGTGCTGTGCAGCGATATTGGACTTCTTTGCAAAAGAAAACCTGCTGTGTATGAATTCAAAAGCTATTAATTTTTCAGTCAAAAATATTCATGCCTATTTCTTTTAATAAAGAAACACTGTGCTGAGCAACTGAGAGATAATGTTGACTAGTGGTACAGAATTTTCAATAGAGCAGTTAAAAATAAATTTAGTAGGAGGTCCCCAACAAAGCTATAATTTTCCAGAATGTAAAACATTTTTAATACTAATCAAGACAGCCCTTTCCCCCTGCGTTCACTTTCACATCCCCCCCCTTTTTTTTTCCGCTGCTTTTCCCTGTTTATTAGCTGTTAACACTAATCTTCATGGCGACACCGCCTGGTATCTCCGCAGCCTACAACACCCGCGAAAGCTTCCTGCCCTCCGCGGCTGAGCATCGATCACGAGCTGCCTTGCCGAACGCTGCTCGCCTTCTTATGATTTCCTCCCTTTAGTTTTTAATCCTTCCTCCTGAGGGGCACCGCTGTTATGAAAGGCCTCAAGGCAGAGTGCTTTGAGACTCCCAGATTATTCCGCTGTTTTAATTTTTAATCCAGTAAGAGCTATAGAAACCAAACCTCCTCCCCATTCTGTTGGGTCTACATACTTTGCCAACAATGTGCCGAAGCATTTGCATTCAGGCCGAGATGGATGCGAGGAACTAGAAGAATGCTATTTTTATAGACGCCATAAGTAGTTTCTACTCTAGAGGGCTGGTATCCACTGGATCAAGCAATTTTCAGCACCGCAACAGCTTAAATGGAAGAGTTTATACCTACCACTCAACTCTCTCCAAGAAGGCCCTGAAATTTCCCGTTGACTTTGACATCTGCTCCAGTGCTGCCGAATAGCCTGCAATTTTCTGTCTAGTAGCCTTCCTATGCACTTCTGCAGCCACTTCTTTCCAACTACACGGAAACTGAGAAATCCTTTTCTAGCAAAAATGGGTGCGCAAAGTGTTTAATGATTTTATGTTCTCTATATCTGTAATGTGTTCTGTTTCAGACATTAATTTTGTCTACCAACTGCATCTTGGCAGGCTACCATATTTGCTGGGTTAATAGTCTGACTCCTTTTTATTTCTATCACCATAAATCACACATATAAGGGTGTGTGTTTGCTTTATTTATAGAAAAAAAATCAGTCAAAACAGATAAACCAATACTTTGTCATTATGCTGCATCATTGCATATTGATTAAAATTGCTAGTACTAACTATAGATTGTCAACGCTCAATTAATTTTCACACAATGACTCAAAGCAAAATCAAATAAAGCCAGTGTACCTTTAAATCTTACAAATCTTAAAATCAAGAAGCAAAGCACTCTCTCCATTTTGAATAGTCACTGGAAGCTCCGAGGAACATTTTCAGTGTGAAGAGGTTGGGAGAAAACAACAGCTGAAGAAAAGTCATTTTGGTCAGGGAATGAGATGGTGGATTTGCCTGGGTTTGGGGGTTTTCTTGGGCTGCAAAGCCGCTTGCTTCTCCCACCCCCCCTTCTTTAAAGGGCAGTCTGGGGTGGAGAAGGTTTCCCTTCTCAGTTTCAACAGTGTAAAACCTGATACTGGGTAACCGCGATTATCATCAAAACGTGCAGCTAGAGTCTCTTCTACTGTAAATGTCTGTCAGACGGGGAGAAAGCAAAATAAATATACTAAATATAATTTAATTACATCTCCTTCCTAACGCTTCCTAAGATTTCATGCAAGTTGGACTGATGCAAAGCGACTTACAGGCTAGTACGTGAGGCCAGAAAAAGGCCCAACGCATCAGCTTTAGAGCAAAACTTCTTTCAAACTCCCCAAAGGGAGGGGGACGATGAAACCCGGGTGCCCGTGGCGGTGCCTCCTGCAAAGCGGCGCTTTGCATCTCCTCACCGCGACCGGCTCCGAAGCGGGCCACGCTGCGCATCACACACTCCGGTGGGGAACAGGAAAGAGAGGTTTGTTGTGAGGTTTTGCTTGCTTTCGGCACAGTTCGGTACTTACGGGCTGAGGGGTGGCTTTTGGTTCGGTTGACTTCACATGCAGGTGTGTCATCATGGCTTGCAGGCGCTCTTTATCTTTTGCAAGCTGAAAGAGGGGAAAAAAATAGCTTCTGTTACTCATACGAATAAAACCCAGCCTCTGCTTATTCCTAATTAAACAGCTGGCACCGAGGCATGACACAGAAGAGTTTTATTGCTGAGTAGTTTGGAAATTGTATATGGTCTATTCGTGAGGTAAAGCTAACGCGTGGTGCTGGGTGTCACTATTTCCCAAAGCAAAATGCATTAGCCCTCGAGTGAGAAGAGCTAGACCTGCCGGCACCAAGAGCTTCACTCTAGCCCTGACAGCTAAAAGACAACAGTGAATCATGTTTATTAACCAGCCCCACTCCAGCTCAGGAGGTGCAGCAGAAAGCAAGCAAGGCAGCTGCTCTGAGATGCGTCTGCCTCCTTTCAGACCGGAGAACAAGCGGCACAAATGGACCGTGGCTTTTACGTCACATACAGGCTTTGCGGCACGTGCAGCGAGCGCAGAGACAGCGATGGTTAAACCACATGAGACACCTCCGCGGGGCACGGCGGGCGGCCTCGCCTCTGGAAAACGCCCTGCTTTTAGGTGGGAGGGTGGCACAGCCCCTTGGCGGGTCCCCCCGGGCAGCCAGGCTGGGAACCTGAGCTGGGGCACCCTGAGCGTGGGGCAGGAGCAGCAGCGCGAGTTGCCAGCATCCCTTCGGCGTACGCCTGAGGGCAGCAGGGTGGAAAAGGCTAGCGGCATCAGGAACTGGCCCAGAGCCCTCATCTCAGGGCACCCAATGCCACAGGACCCAGGCTGTCACCCCTTCTCATTGGTCACACCATGCCCAAGAGCTGGGGCAAAGCTCCTGCTCTGGCTGTCTCTTGCATTTTTTGGTTGAGATCTGCACCAGGCCACAGCTGGTGTCTCGGGATCACACCATACGCATCCTTGTCCAGGACAGCTTCCCAATGCACTGGACAGATGCTAAATCTCATTGGTTTTGGAAAGAAGAAATTTTTTATATGTGCGAATAGGACTTTTTCCAGCTGCTCTTCAAAAAAAATACAGTGGAAAGATATTAAGAAATAATACTAATGAAAAAGGGTTGTTATTAACCTACATGCCCAACAGAAAGGCTCCTGTTTCCAGCAGGACTTGGATCAGGTTCTTATAAATGACAATTTTTGCCGAGTTGAGTTTTTGCTTTAGACAAGCCAGATTCCTGGTGCCAAGAGGAGAACTGTGCTCGCATTCCAGCAAAACTTTAAACAACCTGCCCACCTTATCACTGTCATCTGTTTGTAGCAGTGAAGTTGGGCTAAGCGTATACAAAAAAAAGACTCGGTCATAAATCCCCATTCATAACCTTACAGTCAAGGTTGTCTTGCTCTTCGCAAGGCGAGGGGTTTCCGACCGTGCCAGAAAGGCGTCGTGATGGGATAAAACTTGGCACGTGGGTTTCCAAGACGGGAATTAAATAAAGGAAAAAATGGTGTCACCACTGTGTGCTCTGGAAGTGCAAAAGCAAAAATCACTGGGCTTTTCAAACGGCTGCTCTTTTCCTGGTCAAAAATCCCAACGGCAAGAGAGAAAACCTGACACCTACAGCAGATCTCCCACAATCTCATCACCAGATCTGCGCTGGACTTCACAGAAGAGCCGAAGGGCAGCAACGGGCTCTTCTTATCGTAGTGCTGCAGCAGAAACTTCTCCCTCTGAGAGTCCTCTGAGGACCTCTTCAGAGAAAGGAGAGGTCTCACCCCTCAGCTGCCGTGCTTCGCACAAAACAAATTAAAACTGAGAAAGAGTCGTACTCTCAGCACAGCTCTGTTGTGCAATCTCTCATTCGTAGCAGTCGCTGGGCACACGGGCTGCTTGGCGGGGGTCATCTGTGCATTAAGTTTTGGTCTGCAGGCTACTGCAGAAGAACAACATCTTCTAGCCAAAATAAATAAAAGGCAGGCACCTGAAAGCTTCCTGCCTGCACCAGCGCGGCGGCGGGAGGGAAAGGCACCCGGGCAGCATGGGGCGCACCCTGAGGCGCTTCCTCCGGGCCCCCTCGGTGAAACGGAGCGGTGCAGCTCCCTCCGAACGGCCGGGGTCCGTGTTTGTAGTGTTTTCACTCATCTTAGCAATGCTTTTAACGCCGTTTCTGGTGGGTAGAGGTTATTAAAGATCCTCTCGACATTTCAGGCAGACACACGCTAGCATTTTGTCATAGTCTAGGAATTCAAACACTCACCCAGTTAGGCAGGAGTTTAAATTATGAAAAATAGAGGTCTCTCAGTTTCAAAGCACTGAAGAGAAGTAAAAAAATCTGAAGAATTTCTTTAAACTGTTTTTCCCTTAGGTCAGGAAGCAGTAGTGATATAAAACTAGAATGTCACTAGTAGCCCCTCCGGTCAGTGGGGTCACGCAAAAGAGGCCGCGAGGGCTTGCTCGGCCACCGATGGGAGCAAATTCTGACTGGTGGTGCTCACTGGAGTGCAGATGGTCCAGAAATGGGGATTATTAGTAGACATGCAGGAAAATGCTCTTGATCTACTGACAGTGTTCCTGGGCAAGGACTGTTCTGCCATGTACAAAAGGATCTGCTCTGTACAGGGGGGTCTGAGGACTATAACACAGTCCCCTCTGAAGCCTCATTCTTTTTTCCTATATCCATTTGGAAAGCTTGGCATGGTGGGAGTTTTCAGATGGCCACCCGTTTCTTGACAATAAGCCTGATTTTGTGCGGTCTCCCTCACCTCTGTGGGGTACAACCACGATGTAGGTGCCTAATGGTGGTTCAACAGAAAACACATGCAGAGCAAGGTAAATGCTTTGCAAACGTGGACACCAGGACACATGCCTTGCCCCGGAGAGGTTAAATCCTAAAACTACACAGGTAGGAAAGGCAGGAGAGGGAAGGCACAGAAAGCGCAGGCCAGGAGGGGCTCAAGGCGAGGGGGCAGCAGGGGAGTCTGGCGACCAAGGAGCAAGAGAGAAGGCATGGGGCACAGATGATGGAGAAACGGCACAGGAGGAAAACCAGACAGAAAATAATGGCAAGGAGCAGGAACGTGAAAATGGAAACCCAGCAAGGGCATTCAACAGGAGCAACATGGCCACATCAACAGGAAGGGGAGATCGCTTCAGCAGCAGGGTTTTGGACAGACCGAGGACAAAGGCGAAGGAAGCCAGTCATGGGCAATGCAAGAGACAACCAAGACGCAGCCTCTTCCCTCCCGTTACGTGCCTAGGCAGGCTGTGCACTAGACAGGTTTAGGATCCACTTTTCAAGAGTGTCAATGGATATTTTAGGAAAACAGGCTGAAGCAGTGTTTTCACTACACTGAAAATGGCCGGCTGTCTTCATTTTTTCCCATTAGGAGATACTTTTTTAAACTTAATCAAAGCCTTGTTGCTGTCCTGAGATGTTTTTCCACTCAAAGGTGGTGCTGCAAAATGGATGTCCTATTCCAGCTAAGAACTAGCTAAGGATAGGAATATCTTCCTGTGTTTGTGTTTTACCCAGCAGCCCAATTCTCACTATTTATAATGGCAACAAACGATCATGTCAAGATGGTTTAAACAAAGTGAAATATGAGAAGATCTCTACCTTGTCTGTGATATTTTAAGTATGTTTATGATGGAAATGCTGAGACCAAAAGCTTCGAGATACTTCTGCAAAGGGGCATTTGCAATCAAACACTAAACAGATCTGACCTGTTTTTTTCAAAAAGTTCAATTAAAAATTACTTTCTTTAAAAGGCATTACACTTATCTCTGTCTACAACACTGGTGAAACCATTGTGTGTGAAATAAACAAGAGCAAAAAGAAAACCAGAAAGGTTTGCATTTGGGTCCATCGCACTCAACTCCTGAAGTGCATCC
The DNA here is from genome assembly GCF_030936135.1 of Gavia stellata. NCBI lineage: Eukaryota > Metazoa > Chordata > Aves > Gaviiformes > Gaviidae > Gavia > Gavia stellata. The sequence goes on from NC_082605.1 coordinate 20,232,108, forward strand.
CTCAGGTGGAATGACTTTGTTAAATTCTACCCCTGTCGTGATGGGGCGGTACATGCATGAAACAGTGCGGCATTTAGATCTTGCCATGGTGCTGGACCCTGAACGGCACGCGATACTTCATGGCTCCACTGGAAGGCAAAGCTTCTCGTCGGTGCTGAGCCCTGCGGGTCAAGTGAGAAAGGCTATGGGTCCCTCTTCTATCTAGCTCACAAAACTCAAACACTGTTGGCCACAGGGCTTGTTGTCGCCACTCTGTTGGTAACTGCTCCACTGCGGGAGTATTGGCTCAATGGTCTTAGTCCAACTGCTCGTGCTACGACACGTCGGGCGCTGAAGACCATGTCATTGAAAACTCTGCTATTGGGCCAGACTGTTGTTTTATTATGGTTCTGTGCAAAAACAGGTCACAGCCAGACAAACTAGGTACCGGAGGACAAATTCTCGTACATATTTAGGCAGATTGTTTTGGTTTTATTTTTTTTTTTAAAGTATCAGAGGACTCTGATACACAGGATGAAAGGAGAAGGAGAAGAGGGGAGTTACAGGTGCATTTCAGAAGCGGGACCACCCTCCTCCTCCACCTATCCTTGCTGGCCAATGCATATCAACATCCCTGTCTAAATTAAGCCTCCAGTACATCCCATCTACTGTGCTGGTATGACTGTTAAAAACAAATCCAGAACTTTTTGGCCTTCACACCACTTTGAAATTACGTTCTTGTCTTGGGGACCTTATGCTGCCTTCCCATCCAACGACTCTAAGCTAAGAGGTATTCCCCAGCACTACACGGGTGCGAAGCACTACACTGTTAGTCACTTAGAACAATTAGTAGAATGCACCGCTGATAAATCTTTCAAAAATACTGTCAAGGGCTTATGGAGAGGTGGTAACCAAGTCTCATCTCTGTCCTGTCCAACTGTTAACATAGGGCATCCTCCTGTAATTCCAGGCATAGCCATTCCCAGTGACTGCAGGAGAGAAGGATTAGTGCTTTTCAAGCTGACTGTAACTGAAGAATCTAGATTTACCTTCAGCCTGAGTATTACTGCATCTTGGTAAAAGATTATCTCATAACTCAGTTTACCAGGAAGACTGTAGATTTATTTTTTTTTTCCCCTAATTCCCGAGAAACTTGTTAAAATAACAGACCATTTCTCATAACATTTTCTGCAAGACTCTGATATTTTATGACTTGTAGTTTGATTTTTATAAAACTTGTATTAAAATAGTTTATGTTGCTTCAGCTAATAGTGAAAGAGTGTCATGACCAGCGTGTTCCTGAAAGTAAAATTTGGGAAATATCTATGAAAGCAAAAGGGTAATTTGTAAGATAAGAAGATAAAAGGCATTTTTTTAAATGCTTATCTTGAAAAGTAACAACAAGAAGTTTAAGTGTGTTTTTGCTGATTTTTCTCTCCAACTATTTGAAGCTATAAATGACTTAACTCAGTAAAATTCCAAATGTAATTATCTTCTGTACTTAGCCCAAGGCTTTCCATATATCTCTACACTGCTGTCTTGCATACAAAATAGGTTTTTCAATAGCTGGTAACTATATAATGTACAACATTGTTTTAATTTCCCCTTCTTTGCTAACCTCTTGCCTACACACAGACACACTGTCAAAGCCGCCCAGCCAGAGCAGCGAGGTGC